>NC_051158.1:68310552-68367338 GCF_013339745.2 Dermacentor silvarum | reverse complement strand
GACCTGAACACGTTAACACTCTGCAGAAATATTGAAGTACGCAGATGATACATGCATGATAGTAACTGCGGATAATATTGCAGAACTTAGTCATAAGGTAAATCTAGAGTTAAATAGAATTTCTGACTGATTCTTGGCTAACAAATTAACAATTAGCACAAAGAAAACAAAATATATTGTTTTTCAGTCACGCTTCAAAATAGTAGATACTACGCTTTTAAACATACATATAAATAACTTCCCATGGATCAGACAAGTTCTTACATATACCTTGGGGTATTTTTTCATAAACACCTGCAATGGAATTTTTAGGTACTCACGAACACTTTGAAAGTGGTTTTGAGCTCGTGTGTATCCGAAGGCCGCGCACAGAGAGCAAAAACGACGAAGCCGCTACCAATTTTTGGTGCGGAGGGGACTTATTGTCCCATTTTTGGGCCTTTTCTACCGACCACGCCCGAGAAGGTCTGGCACGAATACGGCCGCCGAGGACTGGTATGCCACGTGAATACGCCACAGACGGGATGGACATCCCAGTAGAAGAGTATGACGACACCAGTCAATGGATCTCTGCCATTCAAGCGCAGAAGATGTCCAACCGCTGCATAAAAAGTGAGTCTTTGTCACTTTCCTCACCGACCACGTCGACATCGAACACTAAGCCACCACCGCCGTCTAAGAAGCCCGCTGTGCAGACTCGCATGATTCTCAAGCGGAGTCCTTTGCCGAGATTACCTACCGACTTCTTCAAAATTGTGTTCAGGCCGAAAGGCGGAATGAATTTGAAGAAATTTACCGTCATCGAACTCCTTCAGGCCACTATCTGCGGTGCAAAGGCTAACGTCGCGGATTCAAGGAGAGACGACCAGGCCCGTGTTAACCCTACGAATAACTCCTACACCATTGCAACTCCGTCAGAACAGAGAGCGCAGCAATACGTTGCTATCAAGAACATCCAACTCGAGGACGAAACCTTTGAATTGAATACCTACATTGCACCCCCCGACGAGTCTGTACGGGGTATCTGCTATAACATATACTCAGCCCACAGCAACGACGAAATGTTGCGGGACCTACAACAGCGTAACAAAGGCAAGAACTTCGAAATCGCTGGAGCTAGAAGATTGGGACAGACCAAGTCTGTTCTGATCATCTTCGTCAACACCACAAGAGTACCGGAGAGCATTGATCTCTTCGGCGGTGTCGTGAGATGCTACTACTTCAAGCCGAAAATTGAAGCTTTCTTCAACTGCCGGAGACCAGGACATCGAGCGGATGTATGCCCGCAAGAGAAACAAGAGCTCTGCTACCGATGCGGGCAAGGCCATCCGAAGAAATAAAACCCAGATTGCACCCCGAAATGCATCGTGTGCAAGGGAGATCACGTCACCGGGACCAGAAGATGCAAGTTTCGCTACGAAAAACACAGGAAACCTGCTACTTCACCTGCACCACCCAAGAAGAATGATGGACACGTCTCAAGAAGCCGGTCCCCTTCAGCCACACGCGGCCCTGGAACGAGAAGTCGAAGCAGGTCAAGCTCCTTCCCGCCCTTGTCCAGAAGCGTCTCCAAAGACCGGTCAAAAGAGGTGAGCTGGAGACCACCTACCTCCAGGTCTAAAGCAGACGAAAGAATACAACAACTAGAAAGACAAAATGCGCACCTAACCTCCGTAGTCGCTCAAATGCAGGAGGAAATTAACAAGCTGAGAGCAGAGAGAGAGCAATCTAATAGCTTTGTAGTTCAACACTCCACCACAAACACACCCCAAAGACAAATAGCTAACACACCCGCTGCATCCGCAGCCTCTTCGCGATCATCCTCCCCACAACGCAACCGCCCCGCTAAAAAGCGACCTCTAACGACTGAAAAAGACCCTATGGATGAAATTAAATCGATGCTGGAGAAAAATTTCTCACAATTTGCCGCACAGATTGGCAGCAGAATCGAAGCACTTGAGGCGAGACAAAGCAAACAAGAAGCAGCCTTTGCTAGCTTCACACCCACCTTTGAGCAGGGTGCAACTACTTCAGGTGCCAGGCAGCGTCCAGAAACCCCCCATGTACTTCAACATGGCGGGACTGCATAATGACTTAACAATCTGGCAATGGAACTGTAGAAGCTTTGGAAAAAGTAATCTGCAGTTCCACATACAAAACTTTAAAGAAAAAGCCCCCGACGTTATTGCCTTGCAGGAAACACTTGGCAATGTTAAACTGCGGAACTATAAAACCTATGAAAACAAAATTTCAGAGAAATACCAAATTACCACATTAGTACAGAGAAATCTAACGGCCATAGAACATGACCTAGAAGTGTCTGACTTGGACTGTCTCCTAGTAGAACTAATTCCACAAAAGGTAGGCATACCCTCCTTATTCATACTTAATGTTTACAGCAACCCTAAGGGAGGACACCATACCATTATCGAAGCAATAAATAGGACACTCAAAATTTCCAAACAGTATCCACTAGTCATAGTGGGGGACTTTAACGCACAAAACATGGTCTGGGGATACAGAGCCAATAATAAGAAAGGCACGCATCTCTGGAATTACATCCAGGATGCACGCCTTACACTACACACAGACCCAGTCACCCCTACTAGAATTGGCAGGAGCACACAGGTTGACACATCTCCAGACCTGACGCTCACAAAGTATATAGGACAAGTGACATGGCAAAACACTATGACTAACCTAGGTAGCGACCACAACATAGTGGCAACTACTATAACTGCCAAGAACCTCAGGGGTAGAGGCAGGAAACCGGTCCAAATTACGGACTGGGAAAAAGTCAGACAACTCAGAGGTCAAACCGCACGAAATGAGATAAGTAACCTAGATGAATGGGTTAAAGACCTCATACATGATGTTAAAACATTAACGAAATCAATCCCTTCTTCAGAGGCACCAAAAACTGTGGACAGTCGGCTGCTACATATGTGGGAAGCATACGACAGTCTGCAGAGAAGGTTGCAAACGCAGAAACTCAATCGACCACTGCGCATTAAAATTGCAAAGCTATCCAAAGAGATAGAAGATTATGCACAACAGCTTGCCAGGCAACAGTGGGGCCAAGTCTGTGACCAAATGAGTGGAAAACTTGGACTCAAGGATACTTGGCGCCTCCTCAGACACCTGCTAGATCCCGCGACCAGCAAAATAGCGCACCGTAAGAACATCATTAGACTAGTGCATAACCATGCGCTCACAGATAAAGAACTTCTCGAGGAACTCAGACAGAGATACCTAGACACATCAAACAAAGTCTCTCTGCCGAGCTACTTGGGAACCCCGAACCACAAACTGGACGAGGAAATCCCAGAGTCTGAAGTGCGAGCAGCGCTTCAAAGACTGCGGACCTCTTCGGCTCCAGGCGTGGAGGGGGTTACAAACAAATCACTAAGAAACTTAGATGATGCCTCGATCGAAGCAACTACTAAATATTTCAACAAATGTTGGGAAAGAGGTGAACTCCCCTCATCCTGGAGGCATGCAAAGATAGTATTCATCCCGAAACCGGGAAAGAAGCTTGACTTGCAGAACCTCAGGCCCATATCTCTCACCTCCTGCTTAGGCAAAGTGCTCGAGCACGTAATTCTAAACAGGCTACAGAGCCACATGGATGACAATAATTACTTCCCGCACACCATGATAGGCTTTAGAGGAAATCTATCAACGCAAGACATCATGCTAAGACTCTCAGAAGAGGTCTTACACCCTATTCACAGGAAAAGAACTAGAGCTGTCTTAGCCCTAGATCTAACAAAAGCCTTTGACAACATTAAGCATGAGGCAATCATGCTTGCATTGGAGAAACTCAATGTCGGACGCAAAACATACAACTATATCAAAGCCTTCCTCTCCGACAGGACTGACGAACTCCAGCTAGGCTCCCTCGCATCTTCCATATTGCAACTTGGCAGCAAAGGAACTCCACAGGGATCAGTACTGTCCCCTTTCCTATTTAACATCTCTCTTATACCGCTAGCTACTGCACTTGGCACAATCCCTGGTTTGAGACACTAACTATATGCTGACGATATCACCCTCTGGGCTAATACTGGAAGTGATAGTGAGATAGAGGAAACACTACAAGCAGGAGCAGATCGAGTGTTATATCATGCGAATCAAATAGGCCTGTCATGCTCCCCCCAAAAGTCAGAACTTCTGATTATAAGGGTTCAACCACGAGCAAAGACACCTCACCCGGAAATCAAGGCGATGGTAGATGACGCGTACGTAGAAGAGGTGCAGACCCTTAAAATTCTGGGGATGCGCGTACAAAACAACGGAAAGAACGCATTCACCCTGAGCAAAATCATAAGATGCGTTAGCCAAACAAAAAGGCTAATTAGGCGAGTAGCAAACAAGCATAAAGGCATGAAGGAAGCGGATCTCAGGCAACTTGTCCAAGCCTTCGTCCTGAGCCGCATAGTATATTCCCTTCCTTACCTGCACCTGTACCCGGCTGAAAAGACGAAAATCGATTGCCTAATTAGGCAATCATATAAATCAGCCCTTCACCTACCTAGATACATGGCTAATGAGAAGCTCCTTGAATTGGGAATTCACAATACCCTAGAGGAGCTGGTCGAGGCACACAGACTAGCCCAACTCGAGAGGCTATCCAAAACTCAAGTAGGAAGACACATACTGGAGGACCTGGGGATCCGATACGGACCCACACACACCTCAATATGTAAACTTCCTCTAATATACCACAGATATTTAAAGATAGACCCAATACCAAAAAACATGCATCCTGAACATCACAAGCACAGAAGGAGAGCAAGAGCTAAAGCTCTACATAGACACTACTCGCGTCTGCAGGATATAGTCCACGTCGACGTTGCGGAATACCCAAGTCGAGATGCCTTCTCTATAGGCATAGTCAACAATCAAGGTCAGGCCCACTCCGCAGCAACAATTTGTTGCATACATGCAGAGGAAGCAGAAGAGGCAGCTACAGCTCTGGCTATAAATGGCACCACCGCGGAAATCATTTTTAGCGATTCCAAAACCGCAGTTAGAAACTTTTCCAGTGGCAAAATCCACAAATCGGCCATGCAAATTCTAAACAAATACCCACCACCTGATCGCCAGATTCAAATCATCTGGGTCCCGGTACATTCCTCGCACCCAGGAAATGAGGCTGCCCACAACTATGCCCGAGGTTTCGTCAGCCGGGCGGTGGAAGGCCTCGACCTGGGTTCAGCGAGGGATCGCATGGTGACATTCCATGAAATTACTATGCACTACCGCGATGGTAGACAAAAATACCCCCCTCCGCATAAATCACTGAATAAACTGCAACAGGTGACCTGGAGACAGTTGCAGGCTGGCTCATTTGCCAACCCTTACAAGTATTCACTAATATATCCGGGCTGCTTCACACCTAAATGAAAGAACTGCGAAGCGGACCTGACACATATATTGAGTGACTGCCCCGGGCTGAAACCTAGGGTGGAACTCGAACTTAACACTTCAGACTGGGAGGTAGCGGTGTCCAGCTCGGATCCCGCGGTCCAGCTCCGGACCGTCAACTGGGGTTTGGAGGTCGCCGAAAGTCAAGCGCTTACGGCCACCTCACGCCGCCTAGCAGAAGAAACCCAGTAACTTAAATAACTCTGCATCTGACGAAAATAAAGTTTTCCCTCCTCCTCCACCTGCAATGGGAAGATCACATAAATAGCGTCTGCTCTAGATTAGTATCTGGTTGCTACGGCTTAACTATAGCCCGCGAGTACTTTGACACCTCAGTTTTACGACTTATGTATCTTGCTTTTATTGAAATTCAATTGAGGTATTGCATCGACTCGTAGGGATGGGCGTATAAAACCATATTAAATCCGATTATTAGGCTCAAAAAACGCGCAATTAGAATTATGTCTCATTCTAAGAACTACGATCATACGACCCCATTATTTCACCAATATCACATATTACCATTTGACTACTTACGTCATCAGATCATTTCATTGTGTGTGTATAAGGTTGTTAGATTCAGCCACCCATTCAGCTCATCAATATTTTGCTCGACTTCGCATTGTAGAAGAAATGTAACTACAGGTCATTTTAATTTCGCACCATGTAACAATCAATACGGAGAGCGTATGCTACAGTTCACAGGCATTAAAACATGGAATGGGCTCCCAGTGGATATCATTAATTCATCGAACTTCCCTAGTGCTCTGGAACAATATTTTTTTTCTTTGCTAAAGACAGAGTAAATCATGAATTCCTTGATAGATCTGTATAAAGCTAGATGAGTTACATTTCTTAGATTATTTTCTAGTTATTCTATGTAATTATTGTTACGCGATTGTGTTGCTTTATTAGGGATTGAAAGGAGGTCATATTGCTCTCGTTTTGCTCATTCTGTACGTATTGAATTTCAAAAATTTTACTAATCACTTTTGCTTCGCATTTTTGTGGGATACGTAAAAGAAACTAACATCATAGTGCACGCGTACATCCTTAAATTGAGATAGGTATTCTCCTGTATTTGAACTGTGCACCTTACATTGTTCTTTGATACTCTGATGTATTGACTTACCTTTATTTGTCTTGTGAATTGACTATCAACAACATTATATATACAATTACTGTAGTTCTTTTTTATTCCTGCTGTGCTAGGATTTCCTTTACATTTTTTATCGGACGTTCAACTAGCCTTCGGCTACAGGTCCGACAAGTGTTTGTTACTTGTGAATAATAATCTGGAAAATAAACTTCTTCTTCTTCACTAACCTGGACGCGCGTTTGCACGCCTACAATGTGCGCATATTCCCGAAACCGCCGCAGCAGACGTAGCCGACGCAACCGAAGAGAGCCGAGTAAAATCTACCGCTTGCCTATCACGTGAGGGCCTATTTCCCATCATCCTATTCCTCTAAATTTTTTATGAGTGGGCTTCAAGATTGTCACGTGACGCTCCCTCATAGTTTTTTCCTTCCTCCAAGGTGACCCCACAAAATCGCTGTCAAAACGCTCGCTACGTGACGCATGGCTAAACGCCGTGGTCGACACTGTTAGCGGAAAGGCGGGCGAAAGCCCAGAGAGAGTAGGCGGCAGAGGCCGGGAGGGCTACGCACATGCGCCGCAGTGGGAGAGCGGGCACGCAGTCTAGAGCAATGCCCTTCTCGCCCACCACTCCCCTTCCATTGGGAAGTTGTGTTTGCTCTCCGCCGTACGTTCGCTCCCCGTGAAAGCGTGCGTCCCTCGCCCTTGCGTGCTTTCACTCGCACATAAGTCGCGTTTGCTCTCCACTGTGTGTTCGCTCCACGTGAAAGCGCGCGTCCCTCTCCCTCGCTCGCTTTCACTCGCACATAAAGCATACGGCCAATCAGAGTTTTTTCTATTGCCGGCCGCGACGATCGAAAGGTGATTCCTTAACATCTTCGCTATAATATACCCGAATTACACGGGAGTAATTAAAGTATATGCCAAGCACTGTCGCCTTTCCGGACTTTGTTCTGTTTTGTAAGCCGACTACACAGGTAGATGTGCCTGCTGTGGCTACAATTAATCTAACTGCCACGCCGCCATGCTCCTGTTTCTGGATATACATTGCTGGCTATTACTGGCTTTGCACGGCGCTTTTCGGTTTCTCAAAACTATTATTGCGATAGCAATTATATGGACACTTGAACCGGATTTCTGCCGTCGGCGTCGTCGTCGCCGTCGTCGTCGCCGTCGCCGTGAGGTTCCCTATAGATAAAATCTTCGCCGCGCGCCGTATGCCCGAGAGGAAGCGTGCGGAGACGCGCGCTATCACGGAGAGCGAACGCACTCAATCTCCCACGCGCAAGCAAGGAAGCAGGAAGCCAGCGCCGGAGGGAGCAAGGGGGGGGGGGGGGGGGGGCGCACTTCTCTGCCAACAACCGCGCTCGTCGCTCACTCGCACCGTCTCTTATCTCCACACGGCTCTGACCTTTAAGTGCATTCGCCGCTCAGTTTCCGTTGAAGCGATAGACCGCACGTACCTTCGCCCGCTGCGGCGTATGCTTGCTGCCAGCGTTTTGACAGTCGTTGTCTGCTGTCATTCAGTGTCATCTCTTCGTGTTTGTGCGCGCTCACACCACGCTTGTTCAATCAGTTAGTAATAGCCGGGCCACATTTTCCAACGCACGCTACACATGCAATGCTGCCCGGGTCGGCAGTGCAGCGCTACAGGTGTGTCCCTTCGCACGCGCTGCCCACGGGAAGCGCTTCTCATCAACACCACCGTCTCACACGCGCCTCCTCGTGGTCATCGAGTCTCTCTTCCCGTCGGTCTACTTACGCCGCAGCATACCTGCTTACTTAATCAGCTCATATTTACTACAATTCATATTGCTACCAAAGCCGCTCACCTTACTTCGTATGACATTGCTGTGTTGCTATCGCATTCATTGCTTCGCCCTTAGGGCGAAACTGTGACATTTTTTGTCTATATTCGTACTAGGGGGAAATCCGCGGACACATTGTATGTGTTTGCCGATGGAGCCAGCTATGTGAACACCCTGAATACAATACTTTCGAACACCACGATCCTGCCACAACCTCGACGAGCATTCGGCCCTTCTGCGCTTTTTAAGCTGTTCTTAGTCGACCCTTCGCCATTTGTCCGGCGTCACGCTGGTCACGTGACCTGAAGAGGAGGAAAAGGGGGCTGGGAGAGGAGGCCACCAATGAGAGTGCGCGCGCTGGGTACGAGGAGGAGAGGTGATGTCGGCAGCGCCCCGGGCTGCCGCCGACACCGTCCGCGTTTCCCCGCGTTCGCGCCGAACACGCGCGGGGCCCGTGACTGCAGCCGATGCCTCTGGTGACGGCTCGGCAGGTTTCGACCAGAGAACTGGACACTCGCCCAGAAGCATCAGAAGTCGCTGCCTTTTCTCGCCTCGCAACCTTTATTATAACATCACTTCTTGTTGTAGATCTGTGTTTTGTGTTCACGCGATTGCATCGCGTGCAACACATGCACATGTAACACTCGTTGTCACTAACACAGCTTCGTTGTTCGACCATTTTCACAAAGTGATTTTTTGGTTTCAATTTTCTTCAGCACCTTGCTGTCTTGGCGCGGCTTGCAGAGCACTCATAGCAAGACGTTACTCCATTTACCCATATCCACGTTTTCTTTTTTTAGGGAGGAAACCGCGTTCACCGGACCAACTACATTTCCTCCCCATAGCGCGTCTATGATGGTAGCGTATGCTGGAAAACCGCTAAGTTCCGACAATTGCCAGGACCTGTCTAGAGATGACTCCTTTGGCCAATGCTCGGACGGCTGCCCTAGAATCTCGATGGAACCTGGATCTCTTTTGGTCTAAAAGTGCCAATGTGATGGCTGCTTGTTCTGCAATGTCTGGTTGCGTGGTGAACGTGGAAGCCGTGTTGATGACTTCACCTTTGCCATTCCGAAGGACTGCTCTGAAGGCTCGTCTATTCGGCATGAAAGCCGCGTCAACGAACGAGCATTCTTCAGCCTGATTGTGAGCTTTCTCTAGCAGGGCCTTGGCTCTGGCTTGCCTTCTGCCCACGTTATGAATTAGGTGAACATTCCTTGGAACAGGCATGACTGATATGGTTCCACAGATTTTTGGGAATTTCTCTATGATTATTATATATTGCTGTAATTGGTATACCAATTCGTTTGAGGATCTCTCTTCCTGATCGCGTTGTAGAGAGTCTAAAGAACTGGCTCTTTCTTGTGCCTCGGCTATTTTCTCCAGTGTACTGTGCATCCCTAGTTGCATGAGACTTTCGGTTTCCGTGAACATAGGTAGCCCAAGAGCTACCTTGATTACCTTCCTTAACAACGCATGGAGTTTGTTTCTTTCAGATCTCTGCCACTCGTGCATGGATACTACGTAGGCGAAGTGACCTAGCACAAAGGCGTGAAGCAGTCTAACGAGGTTAGGCAAAGTATCACAGAGAAAATTTTATTTAGAAGAATTTTAGCAAACAACTCTTTTTGCCTCAATCCCAAAGAAACAGAGTGCTTCATGAAAGTTTCTGTGGCTGTAACTCTCCACGTTACCACCAAAGGAAAGATTTACCGGAAGAGTCAAATTCAAGCTGATGTTTCGGAGCGGTTTATCTAATACTATTTTCCTCCTGAGACTGAGCGGGACTGAAACGAAGAAGTAGTATGGTTTAACACTGCATGGATCACTAAAGAGAAGCTTCAAACAGCTGAACTGGCTGATCCAGGTTGTCAGTCCTTAAAATACAAAATATTCAATGGGTAGAGAAATGCAGCTTATCTACCCCGAGAATTAAAACCATATGAACCACTGCAGTCCGAATTATCCTACGTGGACAATATTCTATTCCAAGCAGAATGCATTATTCCACCAGCCTCATTGCGACAGAAACATCTGTGGTTTACTCATGAAGGTCATCTGGGCATTACCAATACAAAGCTCAGACTCCGACGCATTTACTGGTGACCTCAGATGCACACACACACAGAAGAGGTTGCTCGAAGCTGCTTTGAGTGTCAGCAAGCATATAAATATAGCCAGCCAATTTCTGCTCCATTTTAAGCCTGTTGAATGGTCTTTCAGGCTATGGGGAAAAAGCCGGCAGATGCTACAACCGGTGGGAATCGATGTTATGCGAAGCAGTGTGCCGTGAGCCTACCAAGTTAACGAAACGACCATAAGAGCACAAAGACGTAGACGGCTGTTTCATGACCTACATGACACGCATGTCATGACATTCACGTTATGCCTCCTCAGGAGTCCTTTAGGAGACCTTAAGGCGAAAGCCTTAGCCATGCTTAAGACTATAACCATTGACCTTTAGCCTTTTCCTTCACTTAGTACCCACGTCCGAACCCATTTCAGTGGTTTCTGTGTGTTAATTTTTTTTCGCTGAGTCATTGTATTTTGCTGAATCATGCTCAAAACTATGACTTCTACCATTACCTTCATTGTTTCTAACTTAGTTCCCACGCCAGAACCCATTTCAATGGTTCTTGAGTATTACTTTTTTGCTGAGTCATTGTCATTTTTGCTGAGTTATGCTCATGACTGTCACTTCTACCATTATCCTTTAGTGTTTCCTTCACTTAGTAGCCACGTCCGAACCAATTTTATTGGTTTCTGTGTGTTATTTTTTCCGCTGAGTCATTGTCATTTTTGCTTAGTCATGGTCATGACTATGACTTCAAACATCATCCTTTAGTGTTTCCTTCGCTTAGTACCCACGTGATAACCCATTTCAGTGGTTCTTCAGTGTTAATCTTTTTTTCTGAGTGATTGTCATTTTTGCTGGGTCATGCTCATAACTATGACTTCTACCATCATCTTTAGTGTTTCTTTCCCTTAGTACCCACGTCCCAAGCGATTTCAGTGGTTTTCGAGTGTTAATTTTTTTCGCTTAGTCATTGCCATTGTTGCTTAGTCATGGTCATGACTATGACTTCTACCATCATCCTTTAGTGTTGCCGTCACTCAGTACCCACGTCCAAACTCATTTCAGTAGTTTTTGAGTGCTAATGTTTTTTCGCTGGGTCATTGTCATTTTAGGCGGCTGTTTTATGGCACGCATGTCATGACATTCATGTCATGACTTATCATTTATGTTTCTCTTACACTGTTGTCATGCTATGCCAATTTTGGTACCTACCAAGCTAACGAAACGACCATGAGAGCACCAAGACGTAGGCGGCTAGATAGATACTGTCAAAGTAGCAAATGTTCGCGAAGAAATGCTTCGCATTTAAAACGGGCAAGTTTGCACTCGGTCATGCAAAGCTTAGGCACAGCGAAACTGTCGATCCTCAAGTCTTACTGGCTGCTACTGCTAGGTATTAACTTGGTTTAACTTAACTACTCATCTACGGAAGGCATTCTCGAGCGATCATTCTTGGAGGTACCTTCCATTTCGCGACATTTCGCTTGACTAGCACTGGACGCGTCGGGACCTACGAGCGACAGCGTTCCTGGCATGCCACAAACGTAGGCATGCTAAGCAAGGTTGGCACAGTGCCAAGAACGCTGTTGCTTACCGACGCCGAACGCGTTGGAGGCTAGCCGCTCGATATCTAGCGAAACTTGACACGACTAGGTGCAGCCCCTTTTATTGAAAACTCCGAAGCCGAGTGCATGCACACTGGGGTAAAGCTATTCAGAGTGTACGGGTGGCGCGCAGGAGACGACACGCCGGGATGACTTCACGGCGCATACACAGTAACGCGCAGCAGGTGGGAGCTCAGCGGAGCCGTGTCTGTGTCGGGCGAAGCGAGCGCGCACCTGCGCCTGCGGTTACTAGGGAACGCGAGGCGACGTCATTGCTACTGCTTCGGCTCATGCATGACTAGGTGAGGTTGGGCCAGGTGGTGCGCAGCTGTGGCTTGTTTGTTGCAAGGCAACTGCGCGGAGTTTTCTGCCAACTTCAGATGTTTCTCCAGCTATAACCACTTCGTTGTTAAAAGTGACAGTAGACATTATTAGTCCAAATAATCAGTCTCCTCAACATGCTCGTTTTGTAGTCCTGGTAGAATATCACTCTAAGTGGCATGAATTTTGCTTTTTGCCTTCAGTCACTTCTTAAGCTGCTATGCACTTCCTAACTTCAGTTTTCGGTCGAGAAGCCTACCCTGATGCCATTGTATCCGACAACAGTTCGCAATTTGTGTCATACGAATTTCGAAACGCTCTGAAGGTAGGAGGAATCGAGCATTTCCTCACGTCACTGTACTACTATCAAGCAAACGGCCAAGTAGAAAGATTCAAGCGTGTGCTCAACGAGTGCAACCAAGTAGCCTTTCTCGAGTGACGTGAGCTAAGATCCGCAGTTCTGAAGTGTCTAGCCATTTACAGGTTTTCAACACACAGGTAACAGTGTCTCTCCAGCTATGATAATGCGCGCGCAGCCGTCCTTGCTCGCTTCGGTGGAGTGTCTGGCACATGACGCAAGCATCTGGCACGTCATTGACCTGTCGCTAGGTAACGCAAGAAAAATTTGTCGCAAAGTTTAAGTTCATTTATACGCAAAACGTTCTAGTTTTCGCGGCAAAGAAATAAAAAATTAGACAATGTCTGTTAACTTAATTTCACTTTTTTTTCGATGCTCGCGGCATCTAACGTTCGGCATCAATACTATAGCGTGGCGTGTTTCCTGTTGCCAGTTTTTTCCGAGTGTCGCCTCTTGCTGAATTTCTTTCTCTATGGGCAAAGCATCGAGCGCGACCGAGTGCACGCGGCTCAAACTGGGTCTAACGCTGTTGCTAAGCTTTTTGTCTCGCATTCAACGTACTGTAAGTGCCTCTTCTGTTAATGGTGGTTTACGGACGCTGTTGTAGAGGAATGTGTTTTCGTCTTGCGAAGTAAAAGGTGTCTTGCGGGGACGCTGCAACCATAGAGAAATAAATTCAACAAGGGGGTACACTCGGCAAAAACTGGCAACAGGAAACACTTCACGCTATAGTATTGATGCGGAACGTTAGCTGCCGCGAGCATTGAAAAAAGGAAAGTGAAATTAAGTTAACAGACATTGTTTTATTTTTTAATTCTTTGATGCGAAAACTAAAACCTTTTTGCGTATAAAGAACTTATACTTTGCGACCTATTTTTCTTGCGTTACCTAGCGACAGGCCAATGACGCGCCAGATGCATGCGTAATCCGCCAGACACTCCACTGAAGCGAGCGAGGACGGCTGCGCGTTTGAGCGCTCGCCCGCGCTGACCCGTGTGTCTCCTTTTTTTAAATGTATCTTGGTTTCTTGGGCTCCCGGCGTATTCTTGCGCTCCATCTGCACTCGGACAAGACACCACTGCACTATTGGACTACAGCAAGGTCAGACATTTTGCTTTACAGTCAACGACGCAATTAGGCTTATGGCACGGGACCAAGACTTAAGACGCAGTTAACGAAAAAGAGCTCAGCCGTCCTGGCGCATGTTAATTGGAGTTAATGAATCGTGCTGGCCCGCAGGGGCACCTTCCGTATCAAGGTGATGGTGCTTGGCGCCACCACGAACCCTTAGCCCATGACCGAAGCTGTCATCTGCACCGTGGCGAAAGGTTTGGAGGTGAAGGGTAGAAACCATGAACGGTGGCGGTCGGGGCCATGGTCAAGCTCCGGCCAACGGGCTCTTCGTCTGTTTACCAGGCGGCGAGCTCTGGCACCTTCTTGTGAATAAGGTGGTGAAACACAGGTGACATTCTAGGAATCGTCGGCATACCCATATCGCATGAGTACTTCTTCAAAAAACCCGATCGGTCCCTAAAAAGGGGCCACACCGAAGACATCTTAGCCAAAACTCGAACAGAATGTGATCACTTCCCACGCTTCCTGATTATCCACTCTCTTGTAGACAACGACTCAGTTGCTGCAATGTCCGTTTTTGTTATCGCTAGGACCCTTGAGAAACTGATAGGAAAAAAACAATGAAGCCATGAAAACAATGAACTGTCATCCGGTGATCTTCTTGTTGAAGTCTCACAGAAAGATTATTCTGACATCCTCCTCAAGCAAAAGCAGTTTGCTCATTTACAGGTGTCCATTACCCCCCACCGCAGTCTGAACAGAGTTCAAGGCGTTATATCAGAACGTGATCTGATCCGTGAAACAGACTCAGACCTCCTTGATGGCTTCAGAGATCAAGGTGTCACTGCCCTACGCCGCATCCCCATAAGGCGAAACGGTGAAGATGTAGTGACACACCATATTGTCTTGACTTTTAATCGTTCCCGTCTACCAGACGCTCTGAAAGTTGAGTTCATTCACTGCAAAGTCCGCCGATATGTCGCAAACCCTAGAAGATGCTTTAAGTGCCAAAAGTACGGACACGGATCTAACATATGTGGCGGAAAACTCACCTGTGCAAAGTGTGGTGCTCACGAGCATCCAACCGAAGGCTGCAGTGCCACTCAAACAGAATGTCCCAACTGTCATGAGCCGCATGCTGCGTACTTGCGAACCTTTGAAATGTTCCAAAATGAGAAAAAAATTATACAAATCAAGGTAACCGAAAACATCACATTCCCTGAAGCCCGGAAGAAGCTCTCGCTTCTCTCCGGAAGATCCTACGTTGACGCAGCGCGCCGGGGGGCCGGGCAGCGTCTAGTTATGTTGGGCACGCAGTACAGCCTTGCTGATGCGCGCCTTTCACTGCCCCCCCCCCCCAGCAAGCAGCCATCGGCTGCACCAACCTTCCAAGTTCCAGAGGTCTACTTATCACACAGCTCTGGGACAACACAGACAACTGAGAGGGAGTCTACCCCTCTTGACAAACCCTCATCCGCTTCCGAGTCTCCGCCGGAAGCAATAGAAGTGAACCCGGGATCCTCGGTGTCTCTGACGCTGAGAGTCCCCCCAAAAGAGGTGGAGTTTTCTAGACCGCCTCAAACAGAAAAAAACATCCGCCAGTCAATCCGCCTAATAAAGGCGGTGACATTTGAATCACCCGTCCCCTTATCACTCGCAAAAATGACTGCTGAGAGCGTTAAACACTGGAACTGCCGAGGGCTACTGAGGAACCTGGATGACATATATGAAATACTTGCACAATACCAACCAAACATACTTTGCCTACATAAAACACACAACACGCACAAACTTTCTAAAAGAATATGCAGTATACCACAAACACAGGCAAGGCAGAGCCCACTCTTCGGGTGGCGTCGCGATTGTCGTGAAGAAAACAATTCCCTGCCAGAGTATCACTTTGGTTACCGATTTAGAGGCAGTGGCAATACGAGCCCTAACTTTTGGGAGAATAATAACTGTATGTTCCCTATATATTCCTCCGGACCATCACCTCTCCGTCGAAGAACTTGAAAAACTTATTGACCAGCTACCGGATCCAGTCATGTTGGTTGGAGATTGCAGTGCACACCACCTACTATGGGGATGTTCAAGAGTTGATTCCCGAGGTGCGTTAATCAAAAAATTTCCATTTTCACTTGGTTCCTGTATATTTAACAAAAAAGAGCCAACATACTTTAATATAGCACACAACTCCTACACAGCAATAGACCTTGCTATTGGCTCTCTGGCGCTCTTGGCAACTACTGAGTGGGCTGTTATTGATAATCTGTATGGTAGTGACCACTTTTCTGCTTCCTTAAAACACATTGTGTGTTTGTGTGTAAATTATCATAGAAATTTAAAGAACAGGCTGCTGATTGGAAGAAGTTCCGAGAACTCCCAAAAGTGCCCAGTTGATCAATCGTAGACCTAGATATAGACGAATATCAATCCATGATTACACTGCATATTCTAGAGGCTGCACAGAAATCACTTCCACAGACATCAAATAAAACACAAAACAAACCAAGACCACGGTGGAATACGAAGTGCAAGAATGGCTTTTGAGAAGCAAAACAAAGCATGGTTTGAATTCCGCAGGTATCCTACAGTTGATAATCTAATAGACTTCAAGCGTGCTAAAGCAAATGGCACGCGTATCCGACGTGCATCCAAACGAGACAGCTGGTAGTCATTCCTCTAATCTGAAAACTACTACACAGATACGGATGAAGTGTACAACAGACTGCAGTGCTCACCCAGTGCCTCTGGTCAGCACTGCTGGTGATACGCTGGAACACCAAGCAGATGCAATAGGTCAACAGTTTGAATATATTTTCGGCTCAGCACATTATACAGATTCCTTCATGCGACACAAGCTAGCGGAGTAGCAGAAATGCATCCGTGATAAAAGGCCATCCACAGGAGGGTACAACAGCCCTTTCACTACGGAGAAACTGAAGGCGGCTCTGGGAACATGTGGCAACACAGCAGCAGGCCCAGCCAGGATACATATGGCATGCTGAAGCACATACATGAACATACCCTGATAACCATCCACTTTCTGTTCAACAAGATATGGTCCTTTGAGCACCTGCCCAAAGCCTGGAAAGAGGCTGTTATCATACCCATTCTTAAACAAGGAAAGGAAGCCACACTTTCAGCTAGTTACAGGCTCATTGCCTTGACAAGTTGCTTGTGCAAAGTGTTTGAAAAAATGATAAATCGCCGAATCGTGTATTTCCTTGAATATAACGGCCTTCTTGACCAACGTGAAGCTGGTTTCAGGTCTGGTCGGTCGACAACTGACCAACTTGTAGCATTTAAGTCTTATTTTAGGGATGCCTTTATCCACAAAGAACACTGTTTTTCTGTGTTCTTTGACCTGGAAAAAGCTTATGACACGACCTGGCGTTATGGCATTCTCCGTGATCTGCATTCTCTAGGAGTCTCAGGAAACATGCTCAATACTATAGAAAGCTACCTCTCCGAACGCACCTTCGTGGTTCGTCTTGGAAATGCTCTATCGAAGCGGTTCACGCAGGAGAATGGCGTCCCCCAAGGTGGCGTTCTCAGCGGCACGCTTTTCATAGTTAAAATGAACTCCCTAAGCAGTGTGTTGCCCAAAACGATCTCTTACTCTGTTTACGAAGACGATGTCCAGATCAGTTTTAAATACTGCAATTTGGCCATCTGTGAACGGCAAATTCAGTTGGGGGTAAATAAACTCTCAAGTTGGGTAGATGAAAATGGGTTTAAATTCAACTGAGGAAAAACCGTCTGTTTACCCTTTTCTCAACAGCGTGGCATTAGACCAGACCCCAACATCACACTGAACGGGCAGACCCTCGCCGTTAAACATCACAATTTCCGAGGTGTTGTGGTCGATAAAAAGCTCACCTTTGTTGCACATATCAAGCAGTTGAGATTTAAATGCTTGAAAGCATTGAACTTACTAAAGATCCTTTCCCATCAGTCATGGGGTACAGACCGTGACTGTCTACGGAACCTTCTGAATAGCGTTGTCCTGTCACGTATTGACTATGGCTCGGTAGTGTACGAATCAGCGTCAAAGTCTGCTCTAAAGATGCTTGACCCCGTGTACCACCTTGGGCTCCGTCTGGCCACTGGTGCTTTCAGCACTAGTCCAATAGCCAGCGTGTATGTTGAGGCGAACAGATGGTCACTGGAACGACGAAGGCAGTGCACAAGCATAGTGTATGCCACTAAGGTGCACTCTCATGCAGAGTGTCCATCTGGTGAACCATATCCCGCTAGAGTCGCATCACACATTGAAAGCCTGCCCATACCGGTCTCCAACCTCCAGGTGGTCTCCCATAAAGACATCATTGCGCCGTGGGAAATACACGTTGTTAACTGTGATATGTCATTTCTTGAGGTGGGCAAACATGGGAATCCGCTCGCAATAAATCAGCACTTTATGTACTTGCAGGCAAAATGCAGGTGCGCCGAGTATTACACTTATGCCTCTAAGTTCTCAGCTGTCGCATGTGCCGCACATGGCGCTCAATTTTCTGAATTGAAAACAATGAACAAATATACAAGCATAATTACTGCAGAATGCTGTGGCATCCTCCTAGCCGTAAGGCACATCCTACAGAAGAAACAGCCAGCCTCCAACATATACATAGACTCCCTCAGTGCGGTGACTGCGTTGTCATCCGGGAAAGAGCATAACAATCCAGTAGTTAATCTCCTTCTAAAATGTGTGATGTCGGCTCACAAATCGAAACATAAAATCACACTGTGCAGGGTACCAGGACACTGCAACATAGCTGACAATGAGGTAGCTGACAGACTTGCGCAGTCAGCTGCTCTTCGTAATTCTATTCACATAGATAGTGTACCCTACGAGGACCTCAGGCCACACATAAGTAATAGAATGCGTAGTCAATGGAAATAAGATTGGGATGCAGCAATTGAAAACAAACTGCACACAATAAACCCCATAATAGGAAGATATGCTAAAGAGGTACATGACAGATATAAAGAGGTTGCACTATGCAGAATTAGAATAGCACACACACATGCAACACATTCACATCTGTTAAACAGTTCTCCAACACCGCACTGTCCAAAATGTTGTGATCGACTGTCCGTCATTCATGTTCTAATCATGTGCAAGAGGCTAGAACTAGACAGGAGACGTCACTTCTCAGAACTGTACAGAAACCAAATACCTCCGCACCCATCCTTCTTTCTCGGCGTTCTCAGTAAACAGAGTTTTTAAGTTTTTAGCGAGTGTAGGCTTCCTACGTGCCATTTCATATTCCCATTGAACTCAGCCTTGCCTCATTCCCCAGGAAATGGCTGAGACATTTCATTTCACATATCAGGCACTCCACACTCCTTGCGCTGACAAGGACTGTTGCTGAGGCTGCGTGACCTTTTAAATGTCATAAGCCTTACCCTTAATCCGTAAATGTAATCATTACTCAATTATTTTAGGCCCTACACACCACCGTTTCTTATACTTCTCTTTTACTTTTTACTAACCTGAGTCGACCGTCAACCTTGTGTTTCGCGCTCTTTGGCCGCAGTTGCCCTTGCGCCATAAAAATCTACCACTAACTAACTGAATCTTGCTAGGACATGTTTCTGACGCTTATGGGGGATTATTGTAACTTATTTAGGTTCTGTTGAGGAAACTGGCCGCACAGGGCGCTGTGACGCAGTTAGCGAGAACCAACTTGGCCGTGGTGCATAGTGCATAGTGCATCTTATCAGAAGTTTGTGCCGCTTTCGCTGACACCAGACATTACTGAAAAGTTATTTCGTTACTTTTTAGGGTGCTTTTGAGGCACGCTGGCCGCACAGCGAGCTGTGACGCCTTTAGCGATAAGCGGCTCGGCCGTGGTGACAAAGTTAGTTTGGCGTGTAATGAATTTAGAAGGACACGTTTGTGACGTTTTTTGTGACCCCGCAACAACATATATCTCCTTTCGGTGCCCACGCCTGTCGAAAATGCGATGGGCGATTGCCAAGAGTGATAACAAGGGAGTGTGTTGCTGGCACCAGCAAAACGCGCAAAAGATAACGCCGAGGAACATATCAGAAACTTGTAATTCGAAAATTCCGTCTTCTAAACGACTGAAAACACGCTTTGCACACACGTATTTGCCTTGAGTGCGAGTAGATGGCATTCTGCGTACGTCTAGCATGGTCCAGCTGGAAGCCTCTGTGGCGTCTGTCTGTGTATGTAGCGAAGCGTCGTGTCGCCAGAAGCCAAGCTTTGGAAACGCGAAGTCGCCCGTGTATTTGTGCTGCTAAAGTGCAGGAAATAATGCCCGGAAACGGGGGAATGATTGGAAATCGGATATTTTCATATTTATGGCATTGTTTGGGATGAGTCGGGTATTTTCTACGCCATGCATGTAAAAGCGAATTGCTTTTGTTTGTAATGCCGCCCATCCACCGCTTTGCCACGTTTCATCTCTACCCAAAGTATTCCTATTTATAAACACCAAAATGACACATGCTTGTAACATGCTGTCCCATGCTTGTAAATGTAACATGCTTGTAACTAACTTTTTTTTGAACTGATACCGTCCGGTGGAGCTTCATACGGGAAATATTGCTTACCTAGGGTCACAACGTTGGATGACCGCACAAAAAGCGCGGAACGAGCTTTTATATAGAGCAAAATAAATATTTCCTCATTTCGCAAGGGGTCTTGCGTCTACTTTGTGAAATTGCACGGGGCACAGATTCGATGGGACTTGACCAGATCGTTCGCAATCATTTTTACCAAATAACAACCAGACTCCGCACAAAGACCGTGCGCGGTACAGCAAACAAGAAAAAAAGGGGGGGGGGCGCAGCCGGCGTGCTAGTTAGCGTTCAAGATGCGCCGCAAAAACTGAAAACAGAAGTGATTGACGCCGACCGCTTGGCGCACTGCAGTCAATTCGGCCGCTGGGCTCTATGGGAGCGTCCACTCTTGTTGAATTCCTTTCTCTATGCTGGAACTTTGGAGACCGCTGTGAGTGCGACGGTTATTTCCGGTCTACCGATTGGTGTCACCAGCCGGCAGCGCTGTACCAAGTATCCTGGTGTGCATACTGCGGGCATAACCCGGTTCACCATGCTCGTATAGGTAAGCGCCTTTATTAAATTTTTCCGGCCTTTGTTATATACGACTTCTAGGCTTATGTGAGCCGAGCTAGGCAGGCGCTTCGAGTTATAAACAAAATAGTGGTACATGTGGGTTCCAATTATAGAGATGTATAGTGGGAATGTGTTCTTAAGCGTTATAACGTTAGTTTTCTGCTCCATCAGATAGTCTCCAAATTCTGAGAAGGAAAAAACCGTTCATTTTATCGCTAACTCGTAGCCGCCGTAAAGTGTTTCAAAGCCCATAGTATACCACTGTTGTCAAATGACGAGGGCTGAGCTTTAACAACGATGCACTTCATTACTAGCAACTGAGGCCAAAGACAATATTGAATGTGTAGTTTGTACGCAGCAGACCCAAATGTGTTCACTTGCATGTCGGTTACATGAAAGACTGGATAATAGCCATGTGTGCGAGTAGGTATTAGTTAATGGCGTTGTTTTAGCAGCGCGGCGTGCTAAAGTGCAAAAAGTATGAAAGTTTAGCAAGAGGCAAAACACGAATGCTGCTACCTTTTCTTTCTAGGTATTAGTGTGTCGCGCTGCTAAAATTATGCCATGTGAGAGTTGGAACGAAAAATAAATCCGAGGACAACTAAGCACTTCTTATGAGTGGTGAATGCGAAATCAATAATGTTCAGTTGAACGGCGCTGAGTGGTCTTTTGAGTTTTGCACTCCGAGTGGTGTTCAATAATGTTCAGTTGAACGACTCTGAGTGGTCTTTCGAGTTTTGCACTGCGAGTGGTGTTTTCGGGTATCGCTGCGGGGTATTTTATGCACGTTTGCGATTAAATTCATGTAGGATATTGTTGCGGGTACGTGCGGGCAGCACGTACTATAGCGGTATGTGCCGGCGGACCCAGCAAGCAGCATCAGCTTGCGGTGCCAACATCGCATGCAAGCGACAATCTGTGACGACGAGAAACCGATGAAGCAGCACGGGCCACCAAGGCTGCTTCGCCTGCGTTGCTCCGCCGAGGTGCGCTCGTCACGTTGCATCGCTGCCAATGTGAATTTACGTGCGGTTTTGCTGCTACAGATTCCTGTCGTTTTCGCTCATTGGCACATTTGATGCTTTCGCACAAGGAAAAAGTTCTTCGACTTATGCTTACCGCTGTTCTGTCCTATTTCGTTCCGGGAGCCAAATATTGGTAAGCATTTCATGTACTTGCACATGTTTACTCGAATTTAGTGTGACAGCGATTGTGCGGCACTCGACCGCGGTGCACCGCGAATATGGACACGATGGTGGAGAATACGGGAGTAAAAAGCAGCAGCGCATCCGGACTGTGGTAGGAGGACGACCTATAATCGGTGTGCGGGGCCGATATTCGAAATGCGCGGGCTTTTCGGTGCTTGTGCTCGGCGTGCGGGGCCGAAAAGCACGCGAGTGAGCGTCGCTGGTGCGCGTGGACGGTGCGCGTGCCGGGAGAGACCATCTGGAACGACGGGGCAGCCAGGCTGACAGAGCGGGAGTGCAGCGAGATGGAGCGGACCGAACGCCGGCCCACGTCCCAGCATCCCGGTCTTGCACTGCGAACAAGGCGCCGGCCCGGCTTCTACCATCGTCGCGGGTCCTGCTGAGCTGGGCCACGTCCCAGCTCGCACGACCGCTGCCGTGCTGCCGGGCTCGGGCTACGTCCCAGAGCCCTGGTCCTGTTCTCCAAACCGGGCGTTGCCCCGGCTTCTGCCACCGTCGCGGGCCTTGCTGAGCTAGGCCTCGTCCCGGCTCGCACGACCGCTGCCGTGCTGGCAGGCTCGGGCTACGTCTCAGAGCCCTGGTCCTGTTCTCCAAACTGGGCGTCGTCCCTGCTTTCGCCCCACTGCTGTGCTGGGCTTCGTCCTGGCTTGTAACCCAGCGCTGTGCTGCCGAGCTCGGGCTACGACCCAGAGCTAACGCTCCGGAACCGGGCTACGTCCTGGAGCCACCCGGAACTTCAACCGCCGCCCGTACTCACCGCCGTCAGAGCAAAGTCAGCCGAGCCGTCGTCACGAGGCCGGACTCCTGATTAGCACTGTGAGTGCTCGAGCGTGACTGTTATCGAAGTTCATCTGTATAGTTTATGTGTTATCGTATTCGTCCCATGTGCCGTTCGTGTCATAAAGACATCTCTTTGTGTCTCTGGTTGCCTTCTTGTGCGTCTGGCTGACCTGCGCTCACAACATAATCATCACAATTTTGGCGAGCTTGCCAGGATCGGCTTTAACATCCTACCGACACCTAGACGCACGGGAGGAAACCATGGATATTGAGAGACTGTACGCGATCGGCAAAGACGTGGGCTTAGCTGGCGTCGCTCTTCGCGAGTGGATTGACACGCAACGCGCGACAGAAAGGGAACTTCGCGCCCAAGCTCGTGAAGATCAGCGCGTGAACTTTGAGCTAGAAGAAAAACGGCTACAAGCCGAGGAACGCGTTTTACTGCTGAAGCTCAAGATTCAAGAACAGACAACCAGTTTGAACGTGCGAGATAGTGGACTACCGGTGAGCAACCTCAAACTAATTGAGGAAGAAAGGATACGCGTCGAGGCTGTTCGATTAGCGGAACTTGCAGCAGCTAAGCAAGATTACGAAGAGAGGAAGGAGCTCCAAGAGAAAGAATTCAAGATGCTGCGAGAAGAGCTGCATGCATTGAAACTGAGAGACAGTGAGGCTGAGACCAAGATGGAGAGTAGGGGCGTTTTCGTAGCAGAACTGCATGACAAGAGAAAGATGTTAGAAGAAGTTGGCAGATTCGATAGCGCCCGTGACAGCGTAGAGAAGCTCACCACTGAGGAGCCCTTGATGCAGAGGGAACAGGTGAAGAGGATGGCTGACATCCCAATAGAGGTTTGCGTAAACGAGGAGCAGAGGGCAGCAGAGAAAAAAGTTGATTCACCTCCCAACGATAGTGAATCGGTAATCTAAAATGATACCAGGGGTCGCCAGGCAACAGACATAATGATGCGTTTAGATTCCAAGAAACAGATGAATGAGAAAGCCAGTAGATACCCGAAGCGCCCCAGACGTAAGGCAACGTGTAAGGGCAGGAAGAACTTGCACAAAATGCGTAAGGGCAGGAAGAAGATTCAAACGCAATGGAAAGGAAAACAGCGTCATAAAACGCAGGTACATGACAAGATGCAGGCGTCCAGGAAAAAGTTGAAGAAGCCAGAGTTATACCCAAGCCATTCCAAGCCGTACAATCAATCTGTAGGCGTAGGAAAGAGAAGGAAACAGGCTGGAGGTAGGCAAGCATGGGAGTTCCGAAAAAGGCGATAAAAAAGTGCATGTGCAACGGGTAGAATAAAAAGGAATAATATTTAGGAATGCCCTCGGACAATTGAAAAGTCAGTTTTCACAAATGTGTGCAGAGAACAAGTTTATTTATGTACAGTGTTTGGAACATTGAAGTCGTCAACATTGCGAACACTGCAGTGTATTATGTGGTGTAAAGTTAAATTACCGGACAACAGGAAAGAATTCAGTGACGAACGGACGAACTGCGCACTCTGTGTTGAGTATTACTCATATTTAGTCGACGCGTCCTACCTCACCACCGCGTCGTTCTTGAACAGGGGGGAAGTGTGGTAGGAAGACGACCTATAATCGGTGTGCGGGGCAGATATTCGAAATGCGCGGGCTTTTCGGTGCTTGTGCTCGGCGTGCGGGGCCGAAAAGCGCGCGAGTGAGCGTCGCTGGCGCACGTGGACGGTGCGCGTGCCGGGAGAGACCATCTGGAACGACGGGGCAGCCAGGCTGACAGAGCGGCAGTGCAGCGAGATGGAGCGGACCGAACGCCGGCCCACGTCCCGGCATCCCGGTCCTGCACTGCGAACCGGGCGCCGGCCCGGCTTCTACGATCGTCGCGGGTCCTGCTGAGCTGGGCCTCGTCCCAGCTCGCACGACCGCTGCCGTGCTGCCGGGCTCGGGCTACGTCCCAGAGCCCTGGTCCTATTCTCCAAACCGGGCGTCGCCCCGGCTTCTGCCACCGTCGCGAGTCTTGCTGAGCTGGGCCTCGTCCCGGCTCGCACGACCGCTGCCGTGCTGGCAGGCTCGGGCTACGTCTCAGAGCCCTGGTCCTGTTCTCCAAACCGGGCGTCGTCCCTGCTTTCGCCCCACTGCTGTGCTGGGCTTCGTCCTGGCTTGTAACCCAGCGCTGTGCTGCCGAGCTCGGGCTACGACCCAGAGCTAACGCTCCGGAACCGGACTACGTCCTGGAGCCACCCGGAACTTCAACCGCCGCCCGTACTCACCGCCGTCAGAGCAAAGTCAGCCGAGCCGTCGTCACGAGGCCGGACTCCTGATTAGCACTGTGAGTGCTCGAGCGTGACTGTTATCCAAGTTTATCTGTATAGTTTATGTGTTATCGTATTCGTCCCATGTGCCGTTCGTGTCATAAAGACATCTCTTTGTGTCTCTGGTTGCCTTCTTGTGTGTCTGGCTGACCTGCGCACACAACATAATCATCACAATTTTGGCGAGCTTGCCAGGATCGGCTTTAACATCCTGCCGACAGCTAGACGCACGGGAGGAAACCATGGATATTGAGAGACTGTACGCGATCGGCAAAGACGTGGGCTGGCGTTCGTTTGTCCCCACTTAGCTTAGGACAAATGGCCACACGGACAAAGTGCGACAGGTGGTTTCGGTTGCCTTTATTGTACGTTTTCGCTTCCGCGACGAGAGTACGCCGTGCTGAAAACGAGAGTAACAGCAAGTAAAAGCATGCATTTTTTCCCAGCTGCTTCCACGGAATCTCGTTGCTGCTGTCGGCAAATAGCTTTTTCAGGCGTAAGATATTCGGAAGCGCGCATTATGCTATGAAACGCGGGCTTCGGTCGCAGGTGATAGTACGTCACGGACCGCCATCGGGTGTGTCGCGCTGTTCTCGAGATCGACATTCAAGCGCAGTTTTGGCATATGCCGCCCCGCAGTTTCCCGCACAGCATAATGATCCATATTGAGAGCAAACTCTGTTCCCACCACCATTATTCCGAGAGTTATTGTGGTGCCGTGGAATCCGAATTTTTCTGTTAATCGTATTTAACGCACGGGTTGGCTTGATAAAGAAAAAGAACGCTTGTTGCAATTCAGTAAATACAACACCTCTTCCCATATATTTCCGCAGAGTATCTCTCCACCCGAAGTATCCTTCCAGGTGTCTCATCACACCGCCGTTAGAAGAGCGCCAGCAACGCCTCGCGCATGGCGAGACAGCGCGTGTCTCTCGTGCACGCGCACCCGGCTGCGCGTGTGCTCAATCTTCGGACGTGGTTGACTGTGGAACGGGATCCTGTTAACTCTGCTTGCCTATTGTGTGAATGTGTTTTAGAGTTAAGTTTCCGGGCACAAGTTCGCCCGCAATAAACCAGTTTGTTTAGTGTGCTTCATTGAAGAGTGCGGCATTTCTGGTGGAGGTGCGGGGTATAAGTGGAAGTCCCCAGTACGCAAGAAAGCGGAGCCCTGACCCTCAGCGATTGCAACCCGGAGAGCTGACTCCAGTACACCATCGCACAAGCCGCCGCCTCCGAGGAGACCCGCCCGATTTCGGACCGCTTCCTGTTGCAGCCGTGGTGCAGGCAACAGTTACCAGCGACGGCACAACCATGACCAGCTCGGTGGCATCGTCGCCGCTCATCGTGTACCGACCACGTACGCCTTAGTCCTTCCATGGCGATGCGTTCGAAGATGTGGAAGATTGGTTAGAACATTTCGAGCGAGTCGCAGATTTTAATGAATTGGACGAGGCACGGAAGCTTCGCAACGTGTACTTCGCGTTAGAAGAGTCAGCGAGGACATAGTACGTGAACCCTGAAGCAGCATTATCTTCATTGCAAGAATTTCAGCGACAGTTGTTTGCCACGTATGCCAGAGAAGGCAGAGAACGCTCTACAAGCCAGAAACCAGCACACTAACGAGAGTGTCGGCATGTACATCGAGGACATGTCCCACCTCTTCAAGCGCGCGGATCCAAACATGACCGGATATAAGGAACTACGCCATCTGGTGCGTGCCGTTAAGCAAGAGCTGTTTGCAGGACTCGTTCTCAACCCACCACGCAATGTTGCTGAGTTTCGCGCCGAGGCGACTGCCATAGAAAAGGCGCTGCAGCAGCGTGCCCATCACTACAATCGTGATGTCAGCAGTGCACCAGCCGACATGCTGTCAGCAAGCCCAGGCAGAAACACCGAAGCGCTAAGAGAACTGGTGCGTTCCATTGTAAAGGAAGAGCTTCGAAAGCTGCAGCCACTGCAACCCACGCCGACAGTTTCAACTCCCGCCGCCGTCATTCGCGATAAAGTTTGGCATGCCATTCTGCAGTGAGGATTTGAGGCATCACCTGTGCATCTCGAGCAAGCGCCACCGGTACGTCGCGTACCGACGTACGCTGATGTGTTATGCCAGCCATCCGTACATAATGCTCCATTCGCCGCTCCCAGTACGCGCCAGCCGACTACGCGCACTGAACCCCTTCTCGCAGAGCTGAGGCCACGAAAAAGAGATGTGTGGCGTGAAAGCGATCGGACGCCACTCTGTTTCCACTGCGGAGAAGCTGGACACCTTTACAGAACGTGCCCATTTCGCAGAGCAGGTCTTCGCGGTTTTACGATGAACGAACCTTGCCCCCGTAATGGTGAAAGACCCGTGGAAATTGAGGACTACTTGTCCAGACAACAGGACTCGGCGGCTAGATACCAACACCAGCCGCGATCACCAGCGTCTACACGCTTCCGATCACCCACGGCCGTCCTCGAGTTCACCAAGACGTCGTTCACTGAGCCCACGTCGGGAAAACTAAAGCGGGCGACCTGTGGAGGCGAGGCCGCTGACCTTGGAAAAAGCCAAGACCCTCCGTCAAGTTTACCGAGCAGCAGCAACGAACAGAAACGGGTGAATAAGATAAGTAAACAGCATTTCTTCAGACTTGCGCATTACCATAGGTGGTCGCGAACTGAAGGCCTTAGTGGACACTAGTGCTGATTATTCCGTCGTAAGATATGTATTCCCAAAGGAACTGAAAAAAGTTTTAATGCTATAGAGTAGACCCCAGGTAGGTGCAGCTGGTGGGCACATCATTACACCCCTGGGTAGATGCATAGCGAGAATTGGAATTCGAGGTTTTGCTTTTCGTCGGTGACTTTCTTATATTACCGGAATGTTCGAAGGATGGAATACTCGGGATGGACTTTCTTCTAGCAAACGATGCCATAATCAACCTGCAGAATTCTAGAGTGTGCTTTTCTACGAAGCCGGCTATATATATGCAAAAGTCAGAGAAGCCAGAGCACGTTGCCTTACGGATCACTGACGATGACGTAACCGTGCCCCCACAATGCAGCATGCTGGTTCGCTTAAGAAGTGAAGCATTCAACGACTCGGAAGGTATAGCGGATGCCAACATCGAGCTACTGTTGAAGAAAGGTATTTGCATAGCATGGAGTGGAATTCTTCAGCTACGCGATGGGTTTGCTGATGTATTGCTGACAATATTTCCGAAGTGAATTTCAGCATGTCGCAAAGAACATAGCCATCGCCTTTCTACACAGCGTTACTGCAATCACACGTGTGTAGCTTAGCGTCTACGCCGCCTGCTACACAAACTACGCATGACGCCATAACGTCAGTTGCTATCAGCCCAAGTCTCTGGCCAACCCAGAAAGAATTGATGAAAGAGCTCAAAAATGACTTCGCAGAACGTTTCTTCACTTCGTCAAAGGTACGGTGCACACCGATTGTTAAGTACCGTATAATAATAGACGAAGCAACCTGACAAGTCGTGCCATCAGCCATGCGACTGGAAATTTTCGCAGCTTGCCGTGACGAACCATCGTAAGGTCACCTAAGTGTCAGCCGGACTTTCGCCAGAATTCGAACCAAATACTTCTGGCATGGAGTGGTGCCTGACACCGGCAGGAAAAAAAATAATTGCCGAGAGCTAGTGGGGCTATACTAGTTCAGGTACAACAAAACTAGGAAGGCCGGCTAAGCTTCATCAAAAAGTCACGCCCTCACCAGAACAGGAATTGGCCTCCCTGGTGCAGTATTCGGCCACTACCTCCCTCGTGACTACGACAATTAACCCATGGCCCTCAGTCCCCAGTTGCTGCGGAGCACCTAACCAAGGCGGCGGTCAGACCTGCTACGCGGCAGAGGGTGCTAAGAATCTCTGAGTCAGGAGAGCCCGCCAATGGAAACTGAACTTGGCAACGCTCAACACGCGCACCCTATCGAGTGGTGCCAGCTTAGCAGGACTATTTGAAGAATTGTCAGGCATTGTCTGGGATATTATTGGCCTTAGTGAGGTTAGAAAAGCTGGTGAGGCTTACACAGTGCTGACTAACGGCCACGTCCTCTGCTACAGAGGTATTCCAGATAAGCGGGAATCCGGGGTAGGCTTTCTAGTCCATAAGAACATAGCGGGCAACATTGATGAACTCTACAGCATTAATGAAAGGGTAGCAGTCATCGTAATAAAGCGGAATAGGAGGTACAAAATGAAGGTAATACAAGCGTACGCCCCAACCTTTAGTCACGATGATGAAGAAATAGAGCAGTTTTATAAAGATGTTGAATTAGCAATGAGAAAGGTGCAAACTCAGTATACTGTAGTCATGGGCGACTTCAATGCAAAAGTGGGGAAAAGCAGGTTGGTGAGCAAGCAATTGGCAACTACGGCATCGATTCTAGGAATGCAAGAGGATAGATGTTAGTAGAATTTGCGGAAAGGAATAGGCTCCGCATAATGAATACCTTCTTCAGAAAGCGCAGCAACAGGAAGTGGACCTGGAAAAGCCCTAATGGAGAAACAAGGAATGAAATAGATTTCATACTCTCTGCCGATCCAAGCATAGTGCAGGATGTAGAAGTGTTAGGTAAGGTAAAGTGCAGTGACCATAGGTTAGTGAGGTCCAGGATATCTCTCAATCTGAAGAGCGAAAGAGTAAAATTAGTCAAGAGGAAACAGGCCAACCTAGAGGCAGTAAGGGTAAAAACAGACCAATTCAGGCTGGTGCTCGCAAACAAATATGCAGCTTTAGAAAATGAAGATAAAGACAACATAGACGTAATGAATGAAACCGTAACGAGGTTGATCTTAGAAGCAGCAATTGAAGTAGGAGGTAAGGCACCAAGGCAACCAGTAGGTAAGCTCTCCCAAGAAACAAAGGACCTAATAAAGAAACGACAAAACATGAAAATGTCAAACTCAAGAGATCAGATAGAATTTGCTGAACTGTCAAAACTGATCAACAAGAAGAAAGTAAGGGATATTCGAAATTATAACGTGGGGAAGATTGAGGAAGCCGTAAAATATGGACGCAGTATTAAATCACTAAGAAAAAAGCTTGGCATAGGACAAGGCAAGATGTATGCACTGAAAGATAAGCATGGTAATATCATCAGCAATTTCGATGACATAGTAAAAGCAGCGGAGGAATTCTATACTGACTTGTACAGTACCCAAAACAGCCAAACTAATTTCATTCGAAATAGTGATGAACCGGGTAAAGAGGCTCCTTCTATAACTAGCGATGAAGTTAGAAGGGCTGTGAAAGACATGTCCAGGGGAAAAGCTGCTGGAGAAGATGGAATAACAGTCGATTTAATCAAGGGTGGAGGAGATATCCTAATTGAAAAGCTTGCGACCCTTTATATGCAATGCCTCACAACTTCAAGTGTACCAGAGAGCTGGAAGAACGCCAACATTATACTAATCCATAAGAAGGGAGACGTTAAAGGATTGAAGAATTATAGACCCATTAGCTTGCTTTCAGTACTGTATAAAATGTTCACCAAGATAATTTTTAATGCAATCAAGGCAACACTTGACTTCAGCCAACCAAGAGAACAAGCTGGCTTCAGGAAGGGATATTCTACGATGGATCATGTCCATGTCATCAATCAGGTAATTGAGAAATCTGCGGAGTACAATCAACCTCTCTATATGGCTTTCATAGATTATGAAAAGGCATTTGATTCAGTAGAGATACCAGCAGTCATAGAGGCATTGCGTAATCAAGGAGTACAGGAGGCGTACGTGAATAACTTCGTAAATATCTACAAGCATTCCACAGCTACCTTGGTTCTCCACAAGAAAAGTAGAAAGTTACCTATCAAGAAAGGGGCCAGGCAAGGAGACACAATCTCTCCAATGCTATTCACTGCATGCCTAGAAGAAGTATTCAAGCTCTTAGACTGGGAAAGATTAGGAGTGAGGATCAACGGTGAATATCTCAGCAACCTCCGATTTGCTGATGACATTGTCCGATTCAGCAACCATGGAGACGAATTACAGCAAATGATTGAGGACGTTAACCGAGAAAGTGTAAGACTGGGGTTGAAGATTAATATGCAGAAGACAAAGATAATGTTCAATAGCCTGGCAAGGGAACACGAATTCAGGATCGCCAGTCAGCCTCTAGAGTCTGTAAAGGAGTACGTTTATCTAGGTCAATTACTCATGCACAAGAGAAAGAAATTTACAGAAGAATAAAATTGGGTTGGAGTGCATACGGCAGGCATTGTCAAATCCTAACTGGGAGCTTATCACTGTCGTTGAAAAGAAAAGTGTACAATCATTGCATTCTACCGGTGCTAACATATGGGGCCGAAACTTGGAGGTTAACAAAGAAGCTCAAGAACAAGTTAAGGACCTCACAAAGAGCGATGGAACGAAAAATCTTAGGACTAACGTTAAGAGACAGGAAGAGAGCGGTGTGGATCAGAGAACAAATGGCGATAGCCGATATTCTAGTTGACATTGAGCGGAAGAAATGGAGCTGGGCAGGCCATGTAATGCGTAGGATGGATAACCGGTGGACCATTAGGGTTACAGAATGGATACCAAGAGAAGGGAAGCGCCGTCGAGGTCGGCAGAAAACCAGATGGGATGATGAAGTTAGGAAATTTGCAGGTGCAAGTTGAAATACGCTAGCGCAAGACAGGGGTAATTGGAGATCGCAGGGAGAGGCCTTCGTCCTGCAATGGACATAAAAATAGGCTGCTGCTGCTGCTGATGATGATGATGACTTCTGGCCTAAGTTATTAGCGTCGGTGCAGCATTACGTGAAGACATGCCGGGAATGTCAAAGGCGCAAAACACCACCCGTCAAACCGGCCGGCCTTCTCCAACCCATGGACCCACCGAAGACTCCATTTGAGCAAGTTCGAATGGCCTGCTTGGAGCGTTCCCAACGTCATCTACAAGGAAGAGATGGATCGTAGTGGCGATAGACTATTTAACACGATATGCTGAAACTGGCTGCCTTGAACGAGGAACGGCAGTTGAAGTTGCGAAGTCCTTCGTTTATAACATAGTCCTGCGACATGGTGCACCAATGGTCGTGATTACGGATCGAGGAGCAGCCTTCACAGCTGAGTTGATGCAGTACTTGATGAATATGACGCAAACCAGTCACAGGAAAGGACTGCATACCATCCCCAAACAAACGGCCTGACGGAACGTCTAAACCGAAACCTGGCCGACATGCTGTCTATGTATGTCGATCTCGAACATAAGACATGGGACGCAATTTAGCCCTACGCTACTTTCGCCTATAATACGGCTGTTCAAGAGACAACTCACGTCACTCCATTTCAATGGTATATGGCTGCATAGTCACAACCACACTAGATGCTATGTTGCCAGTAGATGCTGAAAACAAAAAATGTCACAGTTTCGCCCTAAGGGCGAAGCAATGAATGCGATAGCAACACAGCAATGTCATACGAAGTAAGGTGAGCGGCTTTGGTAGCAATATGAATTGTAGTAAACATGAGCTGATTAAGTAAGCAGGTGTGCTGCGGCGTAAGTAGACCGACATGAAGAGAGACTCGATGACCACGAGAAGGCGCGTGTGAAACGGTGGTGTTGATGAGAAGCGCTTCCCGTGGGCAGCGCGTGCGAAGGGACACACCTGTAGCGCTGCACTGCCGATCCGGGCAGCATTGCATGTGTAGCGTGCGTTGGAAAATGTGGCCCGACTATTACTAACTGAATGAACAAGCGTGGTGTGAGCGCGCACAAACAAACATGAATAGATCACACTGAATGACTGCAGATAACGACAGTCAAAACTCTGGCAGCAAGCGGATACGCCGCAGCGGCGAAGGTACGTGCGGTCTATCGCTTCAACGGAAACTGAGCGGCGAATGCACGGCGCATAAAGGTCAGAGCCGTGTGGAGATAAGAGACGGTGCGAGCGAGCGACGAGCGCGGTTGTTGGCAGAGTGGAAGTGCGCCCCCCCCCCCCCCTTCCCGCTCCCTCCGGCGCTGGCTTCCCGCTTCCTTGCTTGCGCGTGGGAGATTGAGTGCGTTCGCTCTCCGTGATAGCGCGCGTCCCCACACGCTTCCGCTCAGGCATACGGCACGCGGCGAAGATTTTATCGATAGGGAACCTCACGGCGACGGCGACGACGACGACGACAGCGACGCCGACGGCAGAATTCCGGTTAAAGTGTCCATATAATTTCTATCGCAATAAAACAACCCATACGACGTGGACGACTTCCTACAACGAGCTGAAGAAGCCCGGCAGTTGGCACGGTTCCTTATACGCCAGCAACAACGTAGGGACGCCAGCTACTACCATCTGCGCCGCAGAGAAGTTCAGTACCACCAAGGCGACAAAGTGTGGGTATGGACACCAGTGCGTCGGGCGGCCTATCCGAAAAACTCCTTCGCCGTTACTTTGGTCCTTACGAAGGTATTCGCCGACTAGGTGACCTGAATTACGAAGTCATACCTCATGGGCAACAGCTATCAAAGCGCCACAACCTTGCAGAGGTCGTACATGTAGTCCGCATTAAGCCGTGCTTCGACAGGCAATGAAAACACTTCTGTATATGAAATTTCTTTCACGCGCATCGGGACGATGCGTTTTCGGAGGGGGGTAATACCGCAGAGTATCTCTCCACGTGAAGTATCCTTCCAGGCATCTCATCACACCGCCGTTAGAAGAGCGCCAGGAACGCCTCGCGCATGGCGAGACAGCGCGTGTCTCGTGCACGCGCACCCTGCTGCGCGTGTGCTCAATCTTAGGACGTGGTTGACTGTGGAACGGGATCCTGTTAACTCTGCTTGCTAATTGTGTGAATGTGTTTTAGTGTTAAGTTTCCAAGCACAAGTTCACCCACAATAAACTAGTTTGCTTAGTGTGCTTCATTGAAGCGTGCTACAATATTCCTCTTAGAGTTATACCCGTGCCACACGGGCAAAGTAAAGTGCACTTTGAGCGATTGCACTTCGAAATTAAGGATGATGCAAAGAAAGAATGCAGTATTAAAAATCCGCGCGAGAACAAATTTCTTGATTGCGCGAAGAAAGTTGGGTATAAGGTTGCTATGACATGTGGTCATGTGTACGTAGGGCAGACTGCAAGTTGCATTAACACGAGACTAAGGGAACACTTGTCCAGTCTGAAAGGTGGCCCTAGTAAGCATTTGGCCATGCATTGTCAAGAACATGCGTGCTCACCTTGACTTAGAAGCACCGGCATATTGTTTAGGCATCGAAATCAAACAGCTAGAGAAATTGTGGAAGCGCACTGGATTGCAAAACTAAAGGAAAAAAGCATCAGTCATCCTTCTGCTTCACTGCTAGATTCGCTCCAGTCTTTTCATCTTAAGTGCTTGTTTTGTGCGCATCGCTGTTTTTATGTTTACCGGGTCGCGCTTATCCGCAGCATTTTTATCACAAGTGTTGTAATATGCGCTATTGACGTGTTCTGTTGACTGGATAGCACAGATATGTGGGTTCTTAAGTAAATGGTTCTTCAAAAATAAAACCGGTTGATAGAAAGCGATCGTGCTTGCGTTGCTCCTTTTCTTCGTCCTTGTTTGTTTATGCACCAAACATTTTTTTAATGAATCTGTTCCACCTAGGCCGACTCGCAGGTAATGACACTTATGGCTATCAAATACATGTACAGTATGACCTTGATTCCCAAACAATCAAAGTGAACAGCACTACCCTATGCGTCAGGTGCCTTCTGTCTCGCACATTCTCCCAAACATTATTAGCGCGGTATGCTGAGGTTGGCGGGGAAACTGATTTATGGAGCAATATAAAGTATTAGGTTCTCCGCTCTCAATGTTTTCTCTGCTGTTTAAGCATTGTTGAGTCTTATAGTATGAAAATACGGAATAAATACAACATGCATAATTCACGACGCAACCCCTTTGGAAGTATTTAGTAGTCTGAATTATTAGGAATTGCATATTTAGATTAGAAGAATGATTTTATTCCACTGCAAGAATGGCAGCATCCCAATATTCTTGCATTTGTTGTATATTTATTTTTATTTCAGTTGGAATGTAGATTCATCGACAGCGATATCGCTTGACATGTCTTCGATTGACTGTTTCTCCAACTTAAGCAAACTCATATTCTAAAATGATCCTGTAGATGATCCCAAGAACTTGCTCATCAGGAGTACGTTTAAACATTCACGAGATCTGAGGCTCTTGAACGCATATCTAAGAAAGCCTGGGGTGCACGCTGCCCTCTCACTTAATGAGCAAATTTCTGGAAATTATCTATAAGTTTTCTTGTGATGAATGTAAATTTGCTTGTACAGGAGAAACACGGAACTTGAACAGGTGAATTATGCAGCATAAGAATGATCTCAGCAAGAAGCAGGTATCAAGAAGCATTGTCGCTCAACATACATAAACCGTCAAATAAAAGAATTATTGGGATGATTTAAAATTCTGGCAGTGGAATAAAATCTGTTTTCTAATCTATATCTAAGCACATTGATTATTCAGCCTACTACCACTACCTTCGCCAGAAACGTTCATAGTCATTATCCTACCTACGCCAAATTATTCCGGCCAATATTCAAGCCTTCATAAGCTCTTTTTTTTTTCACTGCCAATTCTCTGTGGGAGAAGAGGTGTCCTATTTCTCTCTACCTATTTCTCGTTCACTGTTCACTCTCAAACTGCATTAAGCTTGAGCAGGTTCTATGATTAAAGCTGTGATTCCCTTTCCCTCTGCCATCTTTGACCCACCTGGTTAGCTAAGTAGGTAGAAAAAAACCCGCATTTCCCCGAAGGGGAGTATGAGGAAGTGCGAAGCACGGGGTGATGTTATGAGGCGGCGCGCGCGACTAAACTGCAGAGCCGAGCGAAGGAGACGGCAGCGAGAGAGCACGCGCCAGCCGACCCACGGAGGTCTGGCCGTTAAGTGCAAAGCACTTTTACTGATGATGATGATTAAGTGTAATTAATGATTTAAAGTGTTGTTGTCATGATGCATTTGTACACACACACACACACAAACCTAACGGGGGGAGAGGCACACCAGCTGCATGGCGCCGTGACGTCACGGCGCGGAAAGGGTGCGAGGAGCCGGCGCGGCGCGCGCAGCCACGGCGCGGAGGCGCCAGCTGAACAACGCGCCGTGACGTCACTGTGCGGAGCCGGCGCGGGGCGCGCGCAGCCACGGAGCGGAGGGCGGAGCGCGCGCAGTCACGTGGGGCGTGACGTCGCTGCACCGTTGCTACAGACGCTCCTCTCCGCTCCTCGCGCCGTTGCTAGGGGAGAGGAGGAGGAGCGCGGATGCCGGCGGAGTTTTCGGGGTCGCTTAAGAAGTGCATTCGCACTTAAAACTGCAGAAGAAAGGTGGTGGTGCTTGAGTTGGACTTGTGTCCCAAGGAACCTTTGCACCGTGCTCGAGGCGCAACTGCTTGTGGCATGGAGTGGCTCAAACTGTGATGAGTTCACTTTGTAAAACCAAGCTGGTTACTGCTGGCCCGTCTTTGCCGGAACAGGAATGAACGTCGGCAGTCGGTCTCGGTTTCTTCCTTGAGGGCCACGGCCATGTAAAGAAATCTTGTCTCGACAGGCTGCATAAAAAAGGACAATTTTCTGAGCTAAGTCTTTTCCCTAAAAGAACCCATTTAAGTTGTATTTGTAACTTTGCGACACTTTCTGGGTGATGCCAGCTGTACTTCATTGCACAATACCACACTCATGACTGAGCTGTGGCCATTTATGCAATACAGCTTGCAACACGTGAAAAGACCATATATACAAATGCAACAAAAATAGTAAACATTTGTTGTAGCTTCTGCATATGGCACTATTCGAATGAGACATTTGTAGCAATCTTCTAAGCTCAGTAAACTTATTTCTAGTTATTTACTTTTCATGAGGAAATTGCCGTGAGCTGCTCTTGAAAAGTAGGTAAACATTCTTGCTTCAGTTTATTCTTTAAATTCTTGCATCATGAATAGATATCAGGAACCCATTTACACCACAGGCAGAGCTCCATATGTTTAAGTACATTATAAATCAAAGCACAATATTACAATTTTCATAATCGTGTCATGCTAGTATTATTGCTGGCTATGGCTGCTTCAAGCAATTATTTTTCATTAAGGTGGAAGCAGTTATCAAATTAAATTGTTTCCAGCAAGGGCGTCCAATCCACAGAATCAATCAAAAAGGTGAAGTTGTGTTCACTATTCAAATGTTTAGGCTAGGTTTGGTTAGATACAACAGCTAATAAACAATGCAAACTTGAAAATCTCAACTGAAGAAGAAACCAGTTTTTTAATATGCAGCAAAACTCCACCAGCTCATGTGGAGTACACCCTTACTATGTACTCCAAATGAAGAATGTTGTTACAGCGATGCTTGAACACTATATGAACGTAACAATAAACAACCTTATAACACCACTGAACAAATCGTGCTTTGAAGATTCCCGATCCGAAAGTTTTTACAAATTGTTCTGTGTTGTATGTGTTGAGCTTGTTGTGCGTTCTGAAATGCAAGCTCACATCTACAATTTCTCTAAAGGCAATATCAGCTTTCTCAATATAGGTATGACTTGCAGATAAGATGGATAATGCATCGCAAGCATGAACACTGATGTGTTTACCAGTGGGCTCACTGTTGCAACCATGAAATGATCAGATGCAGACACATTTTACGTTGAAACCGCTTTTGTGGAGTACTGTATGCTTCCCAGGCTTCTCCAGTTGTGAGAGCCGTCTCCCGTACACAAATGAGTGATGAGGAATAAAAAAATGAATTTCAACATGCAACAATATGTTGATCGTTTGCTAGTATCCAGCAGGCTTTTTTGACTCCTAGCTTGCCTCATGCAAATCTACCATGCGCAGTACCATGCACAGTATTTGCTTAGCCCAAGCATCAGCCACTTTACAATGCAATGCATACAGAGCCCTTGCCCTCAGTTTTTCTGCTTTGGAAAGAGTTACCGTGTGTTCAGCTGGCGTCGAGAAAGAGGACATAAAATACTGTGTGCACCACAGATCTCTACTATGTTTTGCTGGCTGCCAATTCGCTACCCACATAGTCAGGCGTAGATAAAGCCAGCGTTAATGCAGTGTCGTGCAGCGGCGTGTCCTAAAAGTAGGGCATACGCTTTACTACTAGTGTGTGCCGTCACATAATATTGCTGCTGTAAAAGTTTTTCTTCGTGGTTTTCCATATCTAGGAGATGTCTCCACATGTCTGGTGAGAGCTTTTACGACGTTCTCAACCCGTACATGATACGTTTTTCTTATAGAAAGCATTTTCTGATTCACAAGTGTTTTCAGCACGCGCCACTCATGTTAGCGACGCTGTCGGCGCCTATGATGGAAAATTCTGGACGTCTTCTCGAAATACTTCTCTGGACTGCTTCGGTAGCTTACGGCACAACAGGCAAGCATTGCAGCAGAAGAAATGCCGCGCTCCCGTGCAGGTGAAATGCCACAGCAAAGTCGTGAAGTACCAACTTCCGGGACAAGGTTGGCTTCAGTCGAAGGCACTCAATGCACTATCCAGCACGATATAGTAGAGCTCACTGGTGTGCAACCTTTTATACTAGCTTTGCTTTCTAGTCGGAACATTGGGAACAGCTCCCACCTTACTTTTCTCAACCTGTGACATGCGAACACAAAGTCACATCCTTGTATTGATTCTATGGCTTTAGTTTTCTAAGCGAACTGCCTGGATATTGTAGCATGTTGTTAAAAATATAGTTGGCACATTTTTATTGTTACAAGACAGGTTAGTTGGCTGATAGAAATGTGAAACATGTTACCAGCCCTCTGACAGGATGCAAGAAGCAGAATTGAAATTTACTTCGCACAGGGGCTACAGCAGGCAAGTATGGTTACTGTGTGCTCTTGTGTTTTGCCAAGTAAAAGTTGTATGTTTATGGTGTATTTCTACTTATTTTGAACCATCAAATTGCAGAATCAATGTTCCATGTTTATACATTGTTGGCGTTTGATTGCCCATGTCATTTGTTTCCTATGAACAGAGGCAGTAATCCCTCTATAATAAGTAAAGAAATGCCGTGATAATCGTCCCCAATTGCCGACGGCAGAAGTAATGGCTGATAGCACTTAATTGAAGCTACATAAATATTGTTTTCTCACAGCTTGTTCATCAAGTAGTAAAGAGGTGTGCTGTGCACCTTCGCATGAGCAATGCAATCTGGTGAGAGACTGTGCACTGAGTCTGCTTGGCTGTGTTCGGCAGTTCGACTTTGGTATTCTGCTGTACATAATCCTTTGGGTACTCGTAGCTTACTTTGTGATAAAATGGAACTTGGAGCACTGCTAATATATAATATATATATATATATATATATATATATATATATATGCACATAAATAACGCAACCACAATTATAGCATCCTGAGGGGGGGGGGGCAATATGAGACTCTCAGAAAAAAAAGATATTACGAGTATATGTGACGTGATGCCACAAGAAAACAGAAAGAAATGCATAGAAGCAGATGGCGCTTCCGTGCCACCAAGGTTATTTACTAAATAGGCAGCACTTTAGAAGTGCCCGCGACAAGGCAAAGCTGTGTTTGATCGTATTTGTTTGAACACAGCTCCACACGCGGTAGCGATCACATCATTGTTCCCAAGTGGTTTAGATCGCCGCAGTTTAATGTTTCAGAAAATGTACAGAAAAACAATCTGCATTATAGTCTTTTAGAATATAACGTGAAGTACAGTACAAGGCCAGAAGCATTCGTAGAAAAGTTGCCTTATATTTGCATAAATCGGCAAGCAGCGTGGCTTCGTTCGCATAGAATAAATTTTCATGATACCGTAGTGTGGAGCGTTTTATAGACAAAGTGAAACACATTCAGCACATATATCACACTATGACAGTATGCAATAATTGTAATCTCATCACATGAAAGGTGTAGTTCATTTTGCAACAAAAGTTGACAATCTTCAATCTGAGCCCTGTAAATTTTAGCACGCAGGGGCACCACTTGGCTAAGCAATAGGGATGTAATGTGTATGCATACAAGCATTACCCCATGCATTTGTGCCACATCGCTCAAAAGAAACCAATTTTCCCATCCAAGTCTGCCTCGTGCAAGATTTCAATTAAAGCATACGTTTATACAGTCATCCAAACAAGAGCACCTCATCTTCACATATGAAATTCATATAAGTAGATCTCTCTTGATGCCAGTCTCCTGGAACGCTTAACCTTGAAGCATGCTTTACAGAGAAATTATAGTAGTAGCACTTAACTCAAAAGGTATTCAGGGCTGCAGTGTTGCAGAACACACCTACGAATGCCGCATTTTATGTATAACAGCTTGGTTGATTTGCTTTAACAACCTACCAAGAGCAAATTAAAATTACTTCTTCATGTTTAGCATTTTCGCCTGCTAGACCACAATCGAATGTCATCAATATATTAACTTGGAGAAGCAAATCTGGCTTATACGAGGCGTCCCAACTATTGCACACAAAGGTTTAAAAATATGCAATTGCTAACTATCTGGACACAGCCAAGGTAACGTTGTTTTCTATCACTCAGACTTTTTGCATTCTGCCTAATTGAATAATTAAGTGTTAAATATTCAATCAACTTCTCAAATATTATAATTACATGAAATACGTGCTACATAAAATATTTTTCCGAGCGTGAAAGAAAGCCGCGAATACACGCGAAGTGCCTCGAGCGGCCATTCGTGCGGCAATCTTACGTGTATTCACGAGCTGCTTTCCCGCTCGAAAGAACACTTTTATGTAGCACTTTTTGCACAACAAGATGCTGCATCGGGAGTTGTTCACGGTGTTCTAGAATTTCCTCATTTACACTTTTCATCTAATTAGAGTAATCGAGAAGTTCATTAATTAAGACTAATGGTCTAATTATGCGGAATGCAAAAAAAATATTCTCAGTATCTCCAAGCAATGGCAGACATTACCTTAGTTCTGTCCAGCTATGTGGCATCTGCATTTTTAAAAATATTTATGCATCATAGTTGGGACACTCCGTATAATTAATATCTTCACATATTTCCACAGCTGCATGTTATAACATTCAAAGGGTGCTTGTCCACCAGCACTCCAATGTCACTAACAGTGATCGCCTGCACAGCTAAGTGGATTGCCATGATGCAGGTAGTAAAAAGCTGAGAAAAAAAAAACCACTCACTTTGACACTTTGAAGGCAACAATATTGCGGTAACTTGAGAGACATGGCCTGCAGCAGATCTCTTCTCAGTTCCAGCAGGTCACCAGCAACTAGTCTTTCAGTAAAAGAAAATATTGAATTAGTAATGTTATGTTACCTTGTTCTGGCTAAGCATCAGCACAATCATCTGATTTTCATGCATATCTACTTTCTGCTTAAGCAGTTCAGCTGAAGTTTTTATAAAATACAGTCTATGTTCATTGCATTCGCTTCTCTGGTATGTACAATTCTTTTTTGCAATTGATACATTTACAGCTCGCTACACGACACGAACGCTTTGACTGCCCAGACATCGTTAGAAGCAAAACGTATTGCTGCACCACAAGCAGTTGCACCAAGGAAAGAAACAGCAGAGCTAACAATTTCTTTTTGTCATTACAATGAAAAAGTGCATGCACGCAAGGAGGCAACTATCGCACGTATAGTGCCAGTACAAGCGTCAATACATATTATGTGCGCAACTGAAAGCAATCTTACTCTACGTTTTCAACGCGTGTGAGCAAGAGGTTATACGCGCCACACGAAAAATTTCGATCGCACTACCATGGAGACCGATCTGAAATTATATGTGATCCTTTTTCCCATTGACGCGCCATTTTTGCCCTAAGACGCTGTTTACTGGCCTTTAGAAAAAAAAAATTGTTTTGTTCGTGACGCAAGCTTACCCCACATCATCTAAACAGCTACACTATGCAAACCGAACAAATTGAATTACAACGGGCTTACCTCATAAGTACGCGCACTGTTGAACATACGTTGAAGGCAGGTTATCCCGTATCCAAGCGCATACGTGCACCCGTACACAGGACAACTTTTTCGATGCCGCAGCGTGCAGAGTTTTGTAGAGGAAGGGAAACACATTCAGCGCAAACATCCCCGGCTATGACGGCACATGTCGAGCACAGAAGCGTACACCACACCGCGACAAATTCGGAACTTTGCCAGTCCTAACATGCCGAGAGTCAAGCAGACTAACCATCCATCGCTTCTGTTCTTCGCTCACGATAAGTCAATCTCTGTTCCCAGAGGCCTTGCACCACTCTTGAGTACAAATCAAGACATATTTACGGTAAACTAACAAGCTGGACAACATAAAACTATTGAAGCCGGATGGCTCGACAATGCAGCTTCCTCAACCGCTCGTCTTGTCAGAGCCTCCGCGATGGAAGCGCCGCGCATGGTTCCACCTGGTCCCGCACTCTGGGAGCACGGAGAACAAAACAAAATTGGTTTCGTTTTCCCGTTTGTGCTGTAGTTGTTGTAACAGTAAAATGATTGCTTGACAAATAATTGAACTCTGAAAGAGGAGATCGCTTTCTCTGCCACAAGGTAGTGCATTGTATATAAGAGATATAGAAAGCAAAGAGAGGAAAGGCAGAGAGGTCAACCAGATGAGCGTCCGGTGAGCGTGGATGGCGGTGCTAGAATGTAATGCGATGCGTCAATAAGCTCTAGTATAGTGTTAATTTGGGCTGTCTGGTGCATGTAATGAACGGGCAAATAATGAGTTGTGCCAAAACATTTACCCATGGATAAAGCTCATGTAATAAATGGTGTTACATGTTGGTCAAAAAAGAAATAAAGGTGGAATCATTGCGCCAACTCGGGAAAGACGTTTTTTTCTTCTTCTAGATGCGAAGGATCTTATAGCGGGTGCTTTGTCCGTCCCTCCCGCGGCGTCCCACACCCCAACAGCGCATGCGCATCCCCTCCCTCTCTCTCTCCTCTCCTACGCTCCCCCTTTCTCTCCTCTAGGAATCCTCTACGGAGCGGCGCCTGCGTCCCACACCCCCACAGCGCATGCGCGCCCCCTCCCCCTCTCTCTTCTCTCCTACGCTTCCCCCCTTTTTCTCCTCTAGGTATCCGGAGCGGCGCGCACGACAGGTGGTGCGTCAGCTGCATACTCCGCTGGGGGCGCCACGGTAGTTCCGCGGTATGAAAATGACGGAGTACGCGCGCCTCATTCTCTCTCGCGTCCAGCGCCGCGATGAGCGCTCGGCCCACTGCCGCTAAACCATCTCCCGCTCAAGCTAACCATCTCCCCGCTGCTTCGCATCCACACATGGTTCCTTTTAGCGGGAGATGGAGTAACTTTTTTTATTGTTTATTTCTTTTTGACAGTACACACAGTGCTATAGAAGTGTTAGGTAAGGTAAAGTGCAGTGACCATAGGTTAATGAGGTCTAGGATTTCTCTCAATTTGAAGAGAGAAAGAGTAGAATTAGTCAAGAGGAAACAGCCCAACCTTGACGCAGTAAGGGTGAAAGCAGACCAATTCAGGCTGGTGCTCGCAAACAAATATGCAGCTTTAGAAAATGAAGATAAAGACAACATAGAGGTAATGAATGAAACCGTTACGAGGTTGATCTTAGAAGCAGCAATTGAAGTAGGAGGTAAGGCACCAAGGCAACCAGTAGGTAAGCTCTCCCAAGAAACAAAGGACCTAATAAAGAAACGACAAAACATGAAAGTGTGCAACTCAAGAGATCTGATAGAATTCGCTGAACTGTCAAAACTGATCAACAAGAAGAAAGTAAGGGATATTCGAAATTATAACGTGGTAAAGATTGAGGAAGCCGTAAAATATGGACACAGTATGAAATCAGTAAGAAGAAAGCTTGACATAGGACACGGCAAGATGTATGCACTGAAAGATAAGCATGGTAATATTATCAGCAATTTCGATGACATAGTAAAAGCAGCGGAAGAATTCTATACTGACCTATACAGTACCCAAAACAGTCAAGCTACTTTCATTCGAAATAGTGATGAACCGGATACAGAAGCTCCTTCTATAACTAGCGATGAAGTTAGAAGGGCCTTTAAAGACATGACCAGGGTAAAAGCGGCTGGAGAAGATGGAATAACAGTAGATTTATTCAAAGATGGAGGAGATATCATGCTTGAAAAGCTTGCGGGGCTTTATACGAAATGCCTCACAACTCTAAGTGTACCAGAGAGCTGGACGAACGCTAACATTATACTTATCCATAAGAAGGGAGACGTTAAAGAATTCAAGAATTACAGACCCATTAGCTTCCTTTCAGTATTGTATAAAATATTCACCAATATAATTTCCAATAGAATCAGGGCAACACTTGACTTCAGCCAACCAAGAGAACAGGCTGGCTTCAGGAAGGGATATTCTACAATGGATCATATCCATGTCATCAATCAGGTAATCAAGAAATCTGCGGAGTACAGTCAACCTCTCTATGTGGCTTTCATAGACTATGAAAAGGCATTTGATTCAGTAGAGATAACCGCAGTCATAGAGGCATTGCGCAATCAAGGAGTACAGGAGGCGTACGTGAATAACTTCGTAAATATCTACAAGGATTCCACAGCTACCTTGGTTCTCCACAAGAAAAGTAGAAAGTTACCTATCACGAAAGGGGTCAGGCAAGGAGACACAATCTCTCCAATGCTATTCATTGCATGCTTAGAAGAAGTATTCAAGCTCTTAGACTGGGAAGGCTTAGGAGTGAGGATCGACGGCGAATATCTCAGCAGCCTTCGGTTTGCAGATGACATTGTCCTATATAGCAAAAATGGAGACGAATTACAACAAATGATTGAGGACCTTAACCGAGAAAGTGTAAGACTGGGGTTGAAGATTAATATGCAGAAGACAAAGATAATGTTCAATAGCCTGGCAAGAGAACACGAATTCAGGATCGCCAATCAGCCTCTAGAGTCTGTAAAGGAGTACGTTTATCTAGGTCAATTACTCACAGGGTCCCCTGATCATGAGAAAGAAATTTACAGAAGAATAAAATTGGGTTGGAGTGCATACGGCAGGCATTGCCAAATCCTGACTGGGTGCTTACCACTGTTGCTGAAACGAAAAGATTACAATCATTGCATTCTACGCGTGATTACATATGGGGCAGAAACTTGGAGGTTAACAAAGAAGCTCGAGAACAAGTCAAGCACCGCAGAAAGAGCGATGGAACGAAAAATGTTAGGTCTAGCCTTAATAGACAGGAAGAGAGCGGTGTGGATGAGAGAACAAACGTGGATAGCCGATATTCTGGTTGACATTAAGAGAAAAAAATGGAGCTGGACTGGCCATGTAATGCGTAGGATGGATAACCGATGGACCATTAGGGCTACAGAATGGATACCAAATAAGGGAAGCGCAGTCGAGGACGGCAGAAAACCAGGTGGGATGATGAAGTTAGGAAATTTTCAGGCGCAAGTTGGAATACGCTAGCGCAAGACAGGGGTAATTGGAGATCGCAGGGAGAGACCTTTGTCCTGCAGTGGACATAAATATAGGCTGATGATGATGATGATGACAGTGCTATATCCCTCATCTTGGGTTACCTTCCCGTAGTCTGCACTGGTGCCTGTTCGACGCCGCAGCGTGCAAAGTTTTGTAGCAGAGTTAAACACATTCCGCGCAAGTATACCCGCGCTGTGACGGCACATGACGAGCACACATACATCACACAGCGACAAATTCGGAACTTTGGCCATTCTAATATGCCGAGAATCAAGCAGCCTAACCATCCATCGTTTCTGCTCTTCACTCACAAAGCGTCAATCTGTTTTTGTACAGCAGAATTCCGTACAAGAAAGTGTGCTCTCGCCGGTCTTGTTTCAAGATGAAGCGCTAAATGCTTGTGATTACATCTTACCGCAAGAATTGACAACACTGTTAACAATTGAACAGTGCAGATTTTGCGTAATGGGGGTGTGTCAATGAATGTCATTTGACAGAGATGAGATATTTTGCAAATATTATGGGGCGATTGAAACAAAGTATGTACAGTTCAGTAAAACCCTTTCACTCCTGAGTTAATTGTTTCTCGCAGTCTAAAATTTCATGTAGCCACAGTACTTGGATTTATGCCCCCAGTTCTCGTCGAGGCCATTTCTTGTTAAATGTAAACGCAATCGCGGTCATTATACTGCGTTTCGGCACTGATTTAGAGTGCGCACAAATATTGCATAGAGCACCAATGTAACTGCCAATGCTCCAGCACCTGAACGGCGCAGGTTTGTTTACATTGTCATATATGGCCACCGCTCTTTGTTCACTAATGCCGTATATATATATATATATATATATATATATATATATATATATAGTGCTGACATCAAATACACGTCAGTACAAACACACGAACCGTTTGCGTGTTCAATAAAATATCCTTAGAGGAAACTTTGTGCGTACAAGCGCTCACGGATGATCGCATAACAAAAATAAGAAATTCTGTCTCTTTCGTACAGAACAGTGTAGTCACTGCATTATTACGGAAAAAATGTCCGTAAAACTTAAAATGCGGCGCACTTTCAGTAATTTAACGGGAGTTTTGCTGTATTTCTGAAAATGACATATTTTCCGTATTTTTACTGCAACTTTTCCGTATAATGACGGAAATCCTCCGTATATTGACGGAAATTTTTTACGTGTAGGGTTACAGAATGGATACCAAGAGAAGGGAAGCGCTGTCGAGGATGGCAGAAAACTAGGTGAAGTGATGAAGTTAGGAAATTCGCAGGCGCAAGTTGGAATCAGCTAGCGCAAGACAGGGTAATTGGAGTTCTCAGGGAGACGCCATCGTCCTGCAGTGGACATAAATATAAACTGATCATGATGATGATGATGATGAAGAAAGGAGCGTAAATACAACATACATTAGTCACATGCGATCGCAAGACTAATGAAATATTATTTCCGAACTGGACGTGAAATATTATTGAGACCCATGTGTTCTTTTTTTTAAGATTGTTCAGTAATACTAATATTCGGCACGCGATTCTGTTCTTTACATGATGTCTTTGTGAAATATGTGTTCTCGCTCCCAAATGTCGTATTTCAAGTGAAGAGGTTAGCGCACAAAACAAATATCAATCTGTCATCAGTATCCCAATGGGCATTTGAACTCCTCTGGACGTCCACTGGACTATCGCTTCTGGATATTTTGGTCATCCGTAGGACGTCCGCAGATCACCGAAAGTTGTACGGAGGATATCCGCTGGACTATAAGGCGCATACAAATTGGCATTCCTAAGGGTGTCCCGCGGATGTCTGCAACGGATATGCGGATGTTCCATGGACCAGGAAGTACCATAGTAAAAATTATAATAGAAATATTTTATTGGTTTCGATAGGTTTCATTGTATTGGATTATGAAACGATAAACCTGAGAGCATACTAATAAAGCTGATAGCCTGTATTGGTGTCCACAGCAGCAATATGTACGAAAGTGGTTTCTTCTACAAAGATGCATTAATTCTCCATTCTAAAGCGAATCTTTCTACGCAAACACTCGCAAACTTCCAGCGTTTTGGCAAGGCAACAGCAGCAACCACAATCAGCACACGCAGGACAGCACTTGCACAACGAATCTGAATCGTGGCATATATATAGCTACAACTGTTCCACCCCTACAGGTGTGCTGGCGGCCAGCTATGATCATTACGAAATTACACAGTGAAACAACAAAGGTACCTAAATATCCTGCCCTGTCAGAAAATCTGTCAAAGCGTTCTTGTTGGAACGACAGCATTCTTGTCGGCAACAACAAGATTCTTGTTTGCAACGAAAGAATTGCTGTTTGCTGCCTTCCGACACCGACAGCAATGCTATTTGCAACGACAGCATGTCTGTTTGCAGCCTTCCGAAGCCGACAGCAATGTTGTTTGCAACGACAGCAACGCTGTTTGTAACGACAGCATGCCTGTTTGCTGCCTTCCTTCACCGACAGCAATGCTTTTTGCAACGACAGCATGCCTGCTTGCAGCCTTACAACACCGACAGCAATGCTGTTTGCACGATTGACTAGCAGATCGACAGTAACGACGGAACGCCAATATGGCGCCTGCGATTAGATGGGCACTGCGACATGCGTCGAGGCAGGGACGCATGCTAGCTAATGCACGCATTTATGAAGGCACGAGGCGACACCAAACCACAGGTACTCGATAAAGTGCGTCTTCGCGAAAGATCGATGCAAGTAGATTGGTATAAAGTCCCTATATAAGAAAAGTACCGCCATCCTTTGATAAAGGCTGCTTCTCTCTCTCCTGTATCTCCGATTGGACGATGATAGCGCGCTTTTCACTTCTTTATATTTTCTTTTTTTCCGCCTCAGAGCCATGTTGAAAGTCCTCTGCGCAGCCGCAGTCGCCAGCGGCGGCGGCGCGTGCCCGGCCTGAAAGCTTCAACGTGGACTTTCTAGGTGCCCCACCGTCGACTTGGCTTTCGCAAGCAAAAAGTAAAGAAAAAAGCAAGCGCTTTAGGAGAGGAGGCGGCGGAGGAAAGACTAGATGGCGGTACTGTTCTTATGTAGGGACTTTATATTGGTATGGTGAGCCATCGATGAAGAAGAGGTCGCGATGACTGGCCAAGGAAGCCCTCTCTCTTCTGCATGGCTCCGGCATTGTTTGTAAACGCTGAAAATAGTCGGCCACGCGTGTCAGCTGCGTGAAGGCAAGAGCGAGTCTACGCGTGCAGGCGCACATGACCAAAGTTGCCTTCTCAGTTGGCCTGCACGCCGCTGTATTTCAGAATATTCAAGCTTCCCGCGCGGCAATTATAGTCCGGTACAACTTAAGAAGACAGGAGAGGCCCCGCCCAGATGACCGAAGCACAGCAGCCGATTGCATCCGCGACTAAAGAAATAGTCCCGCTTGACGCGACTCGCCCCAGCTTGAAGCGCGGGCTGCCATGTTCTCCGTCGGCGGGGACATTGGTCGTCCGGCTCATGACGCAACTCTATAGTGCGCGCCTATTGGTGCAGACTCGTATGCATGCGCCTTTGAGGGGGCAAATGCCGCTGCCTTCTAAAGTTGTACCCGACTACATATGTGTGCACTGGTAGAGACTAAGACAGTTTTAGAAGAGCGCCGCTTACGCTCCGCTCCGCTCAGATTTCACGCTCTGAGATACTGCAGGGAACTGCGTAGATTTCTCATTTGATAAGTGCGTCTTGGTGAGACGCGAGCGACGCGCTATCAGCTCGGCTGCAAAACGACGAAGAGGCCAAGTAGACACGCTGTAACGCTCCGCTCAGTCGGCTTTCTAGCGGAGCGAGGGTTGCGGTCTTCGTTCAGCTGCCGCTATGAGCGTCGTGCGCAAGCGCAATATATATCGTTCCCGCTAAGCGGTTGTGTCTGGTTGTTTGTAAGGTCCCTATATAAGAAAAGTACCGCCATCCTTTGATAAACGCCGCTTCTCTCTCTCCTGTATCTCCGATTGGACAATGATAGCGCGCGCTTTTCACTTATTTATAGTTTCTTTTTTATCCGCCTCAGAGCCATGTTGAAAGTCCTCTGCGCAGTCGCAGTCGCCGGCGGCGGCGGCAGCGCGCGCCCGGCCAGAAAGCTTCAACGTGGACTTTCTAGGTGCGCCTCCGTTGACTTGGCTTTCGCAAGCAAAAAGTAAAGAAAAAAGCAAGCGCTTTAGGAGAGGAGGCGTCGGAGGAAAGAGTAGATGGCGGTACTTTTCTTATATATGGACTTTTGTTGTGTGACATTTGCTAGCATATGCTGGTCTGAGCGGGGCGGACAGCAAGCGCTCAGCTAAAACAACTGATCGTATGCGCGCTCGATGTTATCGTAAGCGTATCAATGTTTCGTTCGGTGCAAGTCGATCACCGCAGGGAGATTATATTACGCTCACTTTTGACTTCGTACGTAGCGGTCGTGCCAAGTCTGCGTGTACGGTGGCACTGCATTAAAGCTATTTTGCACATATACTTTTGCGTATGGATATTCCCCCTCTTTTAAAAATGAATGCAAATTTAATTTCATTTTTTATCAAACCATCAATCAATCGCTTTATTATTGCATCATAGGTTAAAAACACCAGGGTCTCAAAGTACAAGACTGCAACATGGAGAAGCAGCTGTAGAAGGCATCACACAACACTGCCCAAGTGTTTGCTGCTGCAACAGCATAGATTTATGCCATACATGCTCCTCGTTTATTACAGAAATTTAAAAGTCTGACCACATTGCACAAAAGTGAATGCATAGGAAAAAAGTGCTTATAAAATGACAATCTCACTTACTAGCACTGTGCACAATACCCACCAAGTGAAGCACAGTGCTAAGACTTGCATGAATTACTATCACAACCATACATACTTGCAGTAAAAGTTCCCTTTGTGCTTGTGTACAAGACACAGTTGACCGCACCATGAAAAATAAACGGAAAAATACGTACTATACAGGAAGCGAAGATTAAAATAACTGACTAATAGGAGTGAATTTGGATCGCTGCTACAGTCCCCTTTCTAACACTACAAACGCTTCTAATAGGAGTCAACCCTCTTGGTTTTCGGCCATGCATGCTCCAAGCAAGTCAAGGATCACAAATGCATGTTACAAGAATGAAGCAATACTATTTTCTTGATATTTATTTTTATATGCTCCCTCAATGTCATTTAAACAGCACGCAGTCATGGCCTATTAAACTTTCATACGACAACAGCAGCAAAACTGACAAGAGGCATCTAGAATTTTGTTTCAAGCAGCTGCTTTTGTCCACCAATGCAACAAAACTGTGGTGTATTTGCGAAGGCTGAGAGCACAAGTGGTACGTGGTTAGCAACCAATGAGTAGAACAACCAGTGGATATAAAGCAACAGCTAAGGCCACTTAACCCTTTTCACACCGTTCCTTTCACACCGCAGTCAAACGCCAGCTGCACATTCAGCCCAAAGCAAGAACAAAACCCATTCAAACTGCAACAGGGACAAAGTGTAGAGAGCATTCCCTGTCGGACAAGCAGTTTTCTTTTGAAACTTTGGAGAGAACCCTATCTAGATGGAGGAAACAGTTTTCAAAAAGCTAGGGCACAGATTGTGGTTCATTAAAGGTCCTAACAGGTTAGTACGACAACATTGCGATCACATCAAGCCCAGCACTTTGAGACACAACATAGAAGATTCAGCGATACAGAATAACAGCTGTATGCTAACCATGAGCAGGGTGCCACTCTCATGTACATTTGGGATACGAGTAGATAACCGCACGTCATTGGAAGCCACTCAGGAACACTGGATCCTCTCAGCAAGCTGGAACACCAGTGACCGAGCTAGAAGACATCGCTACTGTGTCCCTTTTCCTAAAATTGTGGATACAGGGCCGAACACGACTGCAGCGTCAAGACCACAGCGGAAATGACGCCCTCGAAATCACTACGACGACTCCATATGAGTAGGGAGGGAAGTGTGTGCAAGCAACGCACCACTGCTCCTCAGCTGGAGGAAGCTTCACCAGTACGACAGAAACGGGAAGCGATCCAAGCCCGAGTCAAGTTCTAAGAATCCTGTGAGGATCTGTGAAGTGAAGTGTCAAATCCTTGAAAACCGCCAACTGATGCTTCAACTGTGGAACAGATGCATCTCTCTTAAAGGGACACTAAAGAGAAACCGGAAGTTGAGCTTAAATGGTAGAGTATCCTTTCACGATCACAGCCATACCATTCTTACTGCAAACAGATGTTTAATAAGCGAGAAAATAGCGAAAAACTGAAGAATAGGTGCTGACGCCCCTTCGAAATTCCCGCACTACGTGATGTGACGTCGGAGATTACAAACGCAGGCCGGTCGCGATTGGTCGAGAGCGATTTATCGCTGTTTATAAAATGCAAAATGAAATACACCTTAAACGTACATAAACAGCATTTGCCAACTTTTTAAACCGTTTCAAGCGAGGAAGTACAAGTTTAGCACAAAAATTAAATAAATAAGAAAAAATGGCATGGCGATACATGCGGCCGTGATAGTTTCGTAGTTTCGTTTTTGGTCAATGCATCGTCGCGCGCGGCTGTTCCGCTCTACGGTGTTTGGTTGCGTGTTGCGTGGCTCGAAAAACGTTGACTTCGCGGGAAACAGCCAGAAAATGCCTCGTGTGTGTAGTGTTGAGGGCTGTATAAATGGCCCAAGGCGCTTGATTAGGGGCAGCGGCAGTGTTGACTCGATTGTGTCCTTTCATGTGGCGTCGCTCGGAGAGCCCCGGCTCCCCGGCGTTCGCAATGGCTCAGTGCTCTGCCGATGATAAAACGGCAAAAGAGGCAGAGAAACCGATGGTGTGCTCTCTGCATTTCTCGCCTCGGATTATATGTATAATCTTACCCTCGGAAAGTATCTTGGCGTGCCCCAGAGGCCAGTCCTTTCTCGAGCAACTGTTCCTTCAATGCGGCCTTCATCAAACCTCCTACCAGTGCCCATGCAGCAGCAAACTGGCGGCTCGGTGAGTGCTGAATGTCATTAAATAAAGCCACGAAATAGCCATACCGAGTACGTGCACAACTTTCTACGCTTGTTCTGTCGGGAATATCGTCGCCTGGCGGACCGGACGCTTCGCCTCCCGTCGACGAAACGAAGCTCTGCATACCGCCGGCGCGGCCGGCGGCTCACCGCCATCGCACGCGGAAACACCTACCGCTCGAGCACAGAGGATCATTTCGCGCTCCGTTTCGCTGAATATCGCTGAAATGCAGTCCTGCTTTCCTGGCGAGCTCTTCGTTGCAAGGTTCAGTGGCAGCTACGGTATCCATCGCGGCGAACGCAAACGCAGCGACCATGCATGCAGCCATGATGCATCCAGGCCAGCGCCTCGGGCGTTTACGCAAGCGGTGACGTATCATGGCGCATTCTGATTCGCTGAGAGCAATGCAATCTGTGACGACACTGCTTCAGCGCCAAATCTAGGGTGAGAGAAATTGAGGAAGAGATATTTGGTCTTTGTTTCCGAATTTCTCCGCTAATAACTCATATTTTCGCACCCAACAAAAACGGCATGCGTTCCTGAAGGTCCCTCTTTTATTCCAGCCGAACTTCCTGTTTCTCTTTAGTGTCCCTTTAAGGGACACTGAATACTATCATTCACAAACCCCTGATGTTCCGAAATAACAGTGCACATTGGATTTCAAGACAACTGGCAGCATAAAGCTTTAATAAAGTTGTGACAGGAAAGGTTTTGCGACAGGTTTCTTTGCCAAGTCATCACGTATGAGAAGATGTGGATGAATCATTTATAAAAGTTACACTTGCCTTAACAATGAACACATATGGAAACTTCCCAACACGAGCAGTTTCGAGCAACTCAGTCGGCAGGTGAACTCATGGTGATGGGAATTTGCGCGGGTAGATGCAGCATCATTTTGATTTCCTCCCTAGTAGTGAGGCTAGCTCATCAATACACTAGTAGTGAGCAAATACAGCTGTGAGGTTCTCCAACGTGTAGAAAGCGCGCTTAGGAAGAAACGGCACTGCTTAAATACCATGGGGGTTCTCTTCATCCAGGAAAATATCTGTGCACATACAGTGACCCGCAAAATGGGCACTTAACGAATGATCTTGGATGATAGGTGCTGCCGCATCTTCCATAAAAGCCCAACTTCACTCCAAGACTCATTTCTCTGGGCCATTAGGATAACTAAATAGAGTAGGCTGTCCATGCATGGCTGCAATATAAAAGAAATCTTTCTACGCTGCTGGCATTTTTGTACTGCCAAAATGAAAAGGGATTACCTCGAAAAATGAGATCACTTTCATGCACGTAAACATGTTTCATAATCCTAAAAAAATTGAAGTCCAAGCTTGACTTGAGCACCCCTCATGCGCTCAACAACAGAATTAGATCAACTGATGCATTAGTCTTTGTGACTTGATGATTGAGTTTGAGCTTCAGTCCACTGCAACACTTTTGGTGATAGCCATGCACTTCGCTCGGGCACAAGGCAGTTGCCCCGGAAAGATGGATCATAATTTTTCAGTTACAAGCCTATATTTTGAAGAAAGTATATACGGGTAAATTGTAGCAGCCTGCTACAGTCCGACGGATGACACAATTCGGAATTCCTAAATATAACTCTCGCTTAATATTCACTCTATTACTCACATTCCAGAGTTTCAATTATAGAAAATCAATTGTACCTGCAATCTTGAAATATGAAATAAACATTCAAATTCAGATTAGTTCTTTTCCACCTTATTAGGTAACTTACACAAATGTGATAGGTTACCAAAATTTAAGAAAGCACACTGCAATGTTATGTCGTCAACCAAATAAAAGAAGTGGTTCTCAGATGGAGGCGGATGACGGCACTGCAAAATGTGTGGCACATGAAATGCACTGGGTGAAGTGAGCAGCAGCTGGAAGTGAAAGTACATAGTGCCCGAAACAACATAAATGGCTAAGATATAACAGTACATGCCATCGGACATTTTAACATAGGAAGAGCACACTTTTCTCGGAACAGAGTACTCAGAACTGTGAAGACAATCGGGCCAACCTGGCGCCTAGAAATACTTGCACATTTGTGGGCGGGTACCAAATCGTGATACAAAAATCCTTTTCACATTTTGTGGAATATCATGAATTGGTTGTGCTTGTCCAAGAGCACATGTTTGAAAGCACCTCTTATAAGTGTGCTCCAGCTCTTTCTTTGCAGACAACAGACAAGACGAAAGTTCCACTTGTGCTGAAGAAGTCCGGTAGGTCTGGTGCATGATACACCATTCAGCAACTTGAACAGGCACATGCTTGGCAGCTTTTACAAGCTGGAGTGCCTTTTCAGTGCCATCTTCAAATGGAAATGCTGAGGTAACCCAAAGAGGGCCAAACATCCGTGCTGACATTGAGAGATGCGAAAACTGATGGATTTTAAATGTCATTGCACTTTCTCCATACAGCTTTGCAGTCTGTGAACAAATGCTAAGAGCAACTTTTCAGCGGTACAGATTTGAGCTTCTGTGACAATATTTTTCAACAAAAACAGACTTTTTGTGTATAAGTAGCACAAAAAGGGGCCACATGTGCTCGGGGAAGTATGCTGGACACACATGCCAGACATTAAAATAAAAGCCAAGAGCGCCATTCAGCAGCCTTCCAACACGGCAGATCTGACAATGACCGTCCCCAGCTTGAGAAAATTAGGGGTGGCCTTACTGAACGTAATCTTGCATCCACAAGCTTCAAGTGTCTGCCTGTGTACCACGAAGAACCAGTACATGATAGCCACAATTCAGTCACTTGCTTTGTAACGCATTCCAAAACACAATGCATATAGTCATGTGGCAGCCCCCAAACAAGATCAAGGCTATAGAACTCGATAAGAGTTGATGGTCCCTTGATGCCACAGACAGGTGCCTTAAGCTGAGCTGCTTGAACTATTCCTTTGAGCACACCACTGTTAGTCCTGTCAGGTGCATTCTGGCTGTTGAAAGGGTACTTCATTGTGCCAACAGGCAAAGCATCAATTGTACTAAACATCAGAATGATATCTGCATTTAGAATCTTCAGATGGATACTGCAGTGAAAATATGCAAGATTTTAAAACAGTTCAAGTAGTCAAACGTTTCACAGATGGCACTCATGCAAAATTGATGGCATCTCTCGAAGCACACCACAAGTGGGGAAAACGCGCCATGTTGCAAGACTGCGCCCACGGCAAATAGAAATAACCTGCCTAGGACCATCCAAGAACTGCTGTTTGCATGAGCCATGCAAAATAGTCCTAACATTTCCCTGGTTCATCTTTTACCGCGACAAAAAGGGCAACGAAATATAAATTTCTGATACCAGCTAGAAGTGAAGGACAAGTATTTTTTCTTGCGCACATATACCCCAGAACAACCACCATGGCCAGCATTTTGTTAAAGACTATTTTGCCGAATTTTCTAGAAGTATAGTTACTGTTTAGGTAAAATATGATTCATTTAACTACATTATGCATTTTTATGCAAGGAAGTGAACGCTTGCTATTTTTTTGTCATTTGTAATTTAGGCAAGTTTCTTTGAAACACACAGTTACACGACATACTGAACTACAGTTAATTGAGTTGTGAATGACAATGTCAACAGCAGTGCACTGTAATGTTTCGTGGGGCCCGTGAGAATTGATTAAAATAATTTCAATGTTCAACCAACACAACCACTCCAGTGCAAGTGGTGTTGTTCAGGTTATTCCGCATGGCTCGCGAATGCTGCACGTCTTGGGTGGTCTTAGTCAGGTTCTTTCATTGCGATGGGTACAGTCCTATAATATGGTGCACGCATTTTGCGTAAGGTCTATAGTGGCATTGCCGTGAAGTTTATGTTAGACGAGCAACTAAGAGGTCAGCTTCTGTGCCTTGGGCCAAATGCTACTTAGAAAGCACACGTTTGAATGGGAAAAAATGCAAACTGTCAAATTCCGAGCAGAATGGAAAACAAGTTAGTGCGATGCAGCTGCTCTGTGTACTGTATCCTTCCTGAATTAACACGCACGTCTTTATGCTACTGGCCGAGGACGAGGAACATCGCTCACCTCATGGCGACACTAAAATCACTGCTTCCATTTTTCCTTCCCACCATACAGCAGAAACTTTTCTTGCAGGGTTTTCAATGATAGAAAAAAATTACACTGAAAAGTGATGCACGTGAGCTAAGCTGCCATAATTAATAGCGCTTCAATAATTTTGCTGT
>NC_051158.1:68288754-68310452 GCF_013339745.2 Dermacentor silvarum | reverse complement strand
GTGGGCGGTGTTAAAACGCCTTTCCGGTGTGTGATGGCAGGGTGGCCGAGTACAGGCGTCATGAGCCATGCATGCTCGAGTGGATACGCATTGTCGCCTGCACAAATACATTGCGGTCATACTATTTCTAGCTTATCGCCTTGTACAAGGTAACCCTCATTGCACATGCCCCCTACATTATTCATAAATTCACATGTAAAACATGTAAATTAGGCCCGCAGGGGCGTCTGCGTCAGCAGGCGTTTGGTGAGTTGCGCCACCACGGACCCGAGCACACGAGGCTTGGACCCTCCCGCGTGTAGCCGTGCGCGGCTTAGCCGTGTCTGGGGAAAGGAGGATCCTGGGGGTTGAGCCAATGCCGGGTGTTTGGACCTTTAAGGCCCCCCGGCGGAGGCAACACACCTCTTCGGCCTCTGCTTCACATAGACGGCACCTCCAGACTGACCCACCTGGAGGAAATCGGCAGTCGCCTTTTCCTGTCCCCCTCTTCAATCTTTTGTCTTTCTCTCTCACTTTTACATCTCTCCTGTCTTCTATTCACTTCTTTTAACTTCCGATTCTCTAGGCGGCAAGGGTTAACCTTGTGTGGCTAACCTGTCTTGGTTATGTCGTATTTGGTTATAGCAACGCTGTACAGCTGGCGTTCGCAGGACTTCCCTTGCAGGGACTCCTGTAACGTCCCCTTGTTGGGCTCGGTGGTGGGCGGCTGGCATCGCTGCCGAAATTAATTAAGATCTTATGGCCTCATCTTTCCCCAAGCTACCTGATCGTCCTCTATACAAAAGAGGACGCACCGAAGAAAGTTTCAATCCTTTTCTCAAACGAAAAGAAAACTTCCCGCGATACCATGTCATACATACTGAGAACCCTGGAAAGACTGTTAGAACCATCTCACCATTCATTGTTGCCAAATGCCTCACGGACGCACTGGGTAGTGGCTACAAAGTGACAAAAATGCCTAGCGGCGACCTCCTGCTTGAGGTACGTGATAAGCTGCAGCATGGAAAGATCTCAAACCTGGTTGCATTTGGTGATGCTCAAATCACGGTGACACCACATCGATCACTGAATACGTGCAAGGGAGTGATCTCAGACGATGACCTCATGAACTTGAGTGAAGAAGAACTTCTAGAGGGCTTGAAGGACCAGAACGTCATCCAAGTACATAGAATAAAAATTAAACGGGAGAACAAAGAAATTCCAACTAAACATCTGATACTTACTTTTGGTACAAGTGAACTGCCCGAGATAATCGAGGCTGGATATGTAAAGATACGAGTAAGGGCGTACATCCCTAACCCACGCAGATGCTTCAAGTGTCAAAGGTATGGTCACGGTTCGCAAAGCTGCCGAGGCCGACAAACCTGTGCCAAGTGTGGTGAACAAGATCATCCCTCAGATAACTGTAACCTTGCACTCCATTGCGTGAACTGCGACGGCGAACATGCCGCATATTCCCGCTCTTGTCCGACATGGAAAAAGGAAAAAGAGATAGTGATTATCAAAGTAAAGGAGAACATTTCCTTCCGAGAAGCGCGCAAGCGCGTTTCCTTTCTTCATAGTGCAGGGTATGCTGATGCGGCGCGTAAGGGGGCAGCGCCGCAGCAGACTCCGGTATCGGCCCGGCCCGCAAAGAGTGTGGTCGCGGCTGTGCCACCAGCCCCCTTGGCGACAGCAGCCAGCGCTGCTTCGCCGTCTCTAAAAGAGGGACCATCGACCTCTGGGTTGGTGGCCTCCAAGGCCCTGCTTTTCGAGGCAAGGCCTAATCTGAAAACACCCCGCTCGAGTGAGCGGAAGTCCAGCGGCTCCCAGGAGTCAATGGACACAACTCCGATCCAGATGGCGCAGCCAGCGCCTCAGGAGCGCCGCGATTCTCGTGACCGCTCCAAAAGCAAAACGCGCATCACGGCGCCCGGAAAGGGTCCTGTGAGCTAATCTTTCCTTTCCAGAACACACAGTACTCAACTCTGTCAAAATGGATACACAAATTATACAGTGGAATGTGAGAGGTTTTCTCCACAATCTTGATGACATAACAGAACTCTTACACAAACTTAACCCAAAGGTACTGTGTGCACAGGAAACGCATTTAAAAGCTACACAGACAAATTTTCTCCGGTCATATGCTATTTTTCGCAAAGACCGTGACGAGGCTAACACCTCATCCGGCGGTGTAGCTATAGTTGTCGACAAGACTGTTGCTTGCCAACACTTGCCCCTTCTGACATCCCTCGAGGCAGTTGCAGTGCGAGCAATTCTTTTTAACAAATTGGTTGCCGTCTGCTCCATCTACATACCTCCGAATTATCGCCTGAACAAAACAGAATTCTATGGCCTTATTAAACAACTTCCTGAACCCTTTCTTATCGTTGGAGACTTTAATGCTCATAACAGTCTATGGGGAGACTCCCGGACTGATTTGAGGGGTCGACTTATCGAAAGCTTTCTTGTGACTTCTGGTGTATGCCTATTTAATAAGAAAGCACCTACTTACTATAATATTGCGCATAATTCATATTCATCGATAGATTTAGCGCTTGGATCCTCCACACTTCTCCCTTACTTAGAATGGAATGTAATACAAAATCCGTTTGGGAGTGACCACTTCCCAGTTACTCTAAACCTACGAGTACTAACACAAGTCATTCCACCACATGTCCCTCGCTGGAAACTTAACTCGGCTGATTGGAAGCATTTTAAAGAATCTACTTATTTATCACAAGATTTTATACGCGATTTTAGCATAGATGATGCCGTAGCATATTTTACTGCTTTTATTATCGGTGCAGCGGAAAAGTTTATTCCACAAACAAGCGGCCAATCATGTAAGAGACGTGTTCCTTGGTGGAATGAAGACTGTAGAGATGCACGAAAGAGACAAAATAAGGCATGGGGTAGACTGCGCCGACATCCAACGGCGGAAAATCTCATTGCATTTAAACATATAAAGTCACAAGGAAGGCGCACGAGACGGCAGGCTAGGAGAGCAAGCTGGGAGAGGTTTCTCTCAGGCATCAATTCTTATACCCAGGAGGCTAAAGTATGGAATGGGCTGAGAAGGCTAAAAGGGCAGCAGATCAACCAATTACCTTTGGTCGATGACCAAGGGCATACCTTGGAAAACCAGGCCGATGCCCTTGGCATACATTTCGAGCGTGTGTCAAGCTCCGCAAACTACTCAGAATCATTTCTTAAATACAAGAAAGTAGCAGAACGTAAGCCAATAGACCGTAAATGCACACCAAATCTTCCGTACAACTGTCCATTTAATATTGCTGAGCTTAGAGCTGCCTTGAGCACATGTATGAGCTCCGCACCGGGATTTGACAGAATCATGTATGACATGATTAAAAACCTACACACCGACACACAGATGACACTACTAGCACTTTTCAACTCCATTTGGGCTGCCGGATATCTCCCATCCTCATGGAAAGAATCCATCGTAGTCCCGGTCTTGAAACAGGGTAAAGACCCATCCAACGCTTCAAGTTACCGTCCAATAGCCCTCACAAGTTGCTTATGCAAACTCTTCGAGAAAATGATAAACCGTCGTATTTTACATTTCCTTGAATCGAAGAAAATTCTTGACCCTTATCAATGTGGCTTCAGAGAGGGTCGGTCGACTGCTGACCATCTCGTGCGCATTGAGGCAAACATTCGAGACGCCTTTGTCCATAAGCAGTTCTTTCTTTCTGTTTTCCTAGACTTGGAAAAGGCATATGACACAACTTGGCGATATGGGATTTTGCGAGACCTATCGGAAATGGGTGTTCGAGGCAATATGCTTAATGTAATTGAAAGTTACTTATCCCACCGTACTTTTCGTGTTAGAGTTGGCAATGCTTTATCCAGGCCATTTACACAAGAAACTGGGGTGCCACAAGGTGGGGTACTAAGCTGTACGCTTTTTATCGTCAAAATGAATTCCTTGCGCTTATCTATACCGCAGGGTATGTTTTACTCGGTATACGTAGACGACGTGCAGTTAGGTTTCAAGTCATGTAACCTTGCAATTTGTGAGCGGCATGTCCAGCTTGGCTTGAACAAAGTGTGTAAATGGACAGAAGAAAATGGCTTTAAACTCAATCCTCTTAAAAGCTCCTGTGTCCTTTTCACACAAAAAAGAGGCCTATTCGCAGAGCCCGATGTAGAACTACACAGACAACACATACCAGTTTCCACACAACATAAATTTTTAGGCGTCATATTAGACTCGAAACTAACCTTCATTCCACACATAAAGCGCCTCAAAGAGAAATGCCTAAAAACAATGAACCTGCTTAAAATTTTGTCGCATACAACATGGGGCAGTGACAGGAAGTGCCTGATGAACGTGTACAAAAGTCTTATACGTACACGCTTAGACTATGGGGCCATAGCGTATCAATCTGCCAGTCCAAGCGCCTTGAAGATGCTTGACCCTGTTCATCATCTAGGCATCCGCTTGGCGACCGGTGCCTTCAGGACAAGTCCTGTAGAGAGCCTCTACGTAGAGTCTAATGAATGGTCACTGCATCTTCAAAGGTCCGTACACTAGTTTCATGTATTTTCTGAAAATACACGCGAACAATGAACATCCAACTTATTCAACAATAAATGATATGACCAGTGCCACCCTGTTCCACAACCGACCTGCAGTGAAACGGCCGTTTTCTCTGCGCGTGAGGAACCTCAGTAATGAAATGAGTGTTCCACTCCTTGAACATACCTTAATGGCTCCAACAAAGCTATTACCGCCGTGGCAGTGGCAGCAGATAGATTGTGACTTGTCTTTTGTAGAAGTCACAAAACATGCCGCCGACACACACATCCGAATGCACTTTTTAGAAATCCAGGCCAAATACTCTTGCCCAGAATTCTACACGGACGCCTCAAAGTCGCATGCCGGTGTCTGTTGTGCAGCGGTGGGCCCATCGTTCGCGGAATCCGTCGCTTTACACCCAGAAACAAGTATTTTTACAGCTGAGGCTTATGCGCTCCTCTTGGCTGTAAAGTACATCGATAATACACAGATTCGCAACGCAGTTATTTATACTGACTCTTTAAGCGTCGTTAAAGCCCTATCGTCGCTACGGAAACATAAAAATCCTGTAATTGCAGAACTTTACTCGGCTCTATGCAAAGCTTACTCTTCCCAACATATCACAATATGCTGGGTTCCTGGACATAGAGGCATTGAAGGCAATATGCTTGCCGACAAAATGGCCACATCCACAGAAACAAGTGCTAGTAGCATTTCCATCGCTATCCCTGCCATAGATTTGAAACCATTTTTGCGGAAAAAACTGAGGTGCTATTGGCAACGTTTGTGGGACGCAAAACAGTCAAACAAGCTTCATCTGATAAAACCTTATTTAGGTAGCTGGCCACCTACAACAAAAACACGACGAACAGAGGTCACTCTCTGTCGACTCCGAATAGGCCACACGTATGGCACACATTCCTATCTTCTAACAAACAGTGATCCCCCTGCCTGTGGGAAATGTGGAGAGACGCTAACTGTGCTCCACGTCTTGCTTGAATGCCGGGAGGTAGAAGAGCAAAGAAAAAAGTTCTTTCCTTTAGCATACAAACAACATATTCCATTACACCCGGCATTATTCCTTGGCAAAGACCCGCTCTTTGACACAAAATCATTGCTAGGTTTTTTAAATGATATTCGTATATTAAATGTTATACACCCATGTGATCCGTAGCACGGCCTCGCAATAGAGGCCTATGTTGCGGCATTAGTATGTATAGCACACGCCTCCAGGCCCTTGCGCACAAGGGTCCTGGTGAGGCAGTAGTGCTGCTTGGAAATTATCAATAACTGAGTGTTTTAAATTTAAGTCATTTATACACATAGCGCACCTCACAATAGTCATTGTCATAGTTTTATCCCAAGTACCTGTTTTACGCGTCTATACAGCGACCAGATTTAGGCCCCTATACAGCCGAGATACATCTACTCAGCGCTCATCACCCATCGATCACTCTTTACCATCTCTTGGCGCTCTTTGGCCATACTTGGCCCTTGCGCCAGTAAACACTATACATCATCATCATCAAAATTTGGTTCAGCTAAAATGAAACGACCTGTATATTTGCATGCTAAATAACATCATAGAACCATATCGTACGAATCAAGGTAAGTGCATGCGCACCACCAGGAAAATAGTAGCACAGGCTATGGGTCGGATTACTGATGTTCCCATGAGTGAAACAAAAATTTAGGCCTTTTATTGCTTATATACTGTAGCTGATTAAACCTCGAGAAGGTGAGGCTGACAGATACGGTACAATCTGTAAGTAAAAAAAAGATTCTTTTTCTTACAGGCCGGGCCTGGTCATGCACACGCGGGCCCTAGCTAAGCTTAGTAATGAACGCCCGGGCCCGGGTTTGGAACCTAGGGCCCGGGCCGGGCCCGGGCTGGTCTCGGTCATGTACGCCCGGGCTGGGCTCGGGCCTCGTAAAGCGGTCCCGGGCCGGGCTCGGGCCGAAAAATCAGGCCCGTGCAGTGCTCTAGTAGCAACAGCGAGTGCCGTGTATCACTTCAACGCAAACTGAGTGGCGATAACGGAGCACGCACAATGGTATAAGTCGCCGTCGCACCTAGACTCAGCCCCCTACGCAGATCGCTTTCAAGATAGGGCGCGCGCGGCTGCTCAATGGGCAGTTTCTGCGCCTCCTCTCTCCCTCTCCCCGGCGCCATGCACGCGACGAAATACGGCGCGTGTCCTCCCCGCTTGCCTCCATGGAACGCGAGATAGACCCGCGATCGTCAGCGCCGACAGCAAAAAAAGTGTGGCTCCAATCCAATTCGCCGTGGAGACCGAAGCTGTAAACGACACTCACAACGATTACCCATTGTGACGTCACTTGAATTCACACACGTGGCACTACAAAGAGTAATACCAGAGACAAGTGAAATTTTCTTAACCACACCCTTTATTACTTCACAACGACATTATATTCACGATGTTCTTCCTGGGTCTTTACTGTCCGTGGTCTGCGCATGGTAGCGTGGAATGAACTGAATGAGTAGCTCGACCGTGGTGACGTCACTACGTGATTTCTAAGCTGCTTGGGTTCTTTTCCACTCGGAGTAGCTTACGTAACCGTAACATTTAGCGGGAAACACACGAGGGACCCGCCGCGGTGGCGCAGTCAGCTGAGGCGTTGCGCTGCTGAGCACGAGATCGCGGGATCGAATCCCGACCGCGGCGGCCGCATTTAGATAGAGGCGAATTGCAAATACGCCTGTGTACTTGCATTGTATTGTACGTTAAAGAACTCCTGGTGGTCAAAATTAATCTGGAGCCCTCCACTACGGCGTACCTCATAATCAAAACTGGTTTTGGCACGTAAAGCCTCAGAAAGAACAAGAAGAAACACACGAGGGAGAAGAAACGCGGTTAACGAAATCCGCAACGATTGCCCATTGTGACGTCACTGGAATTCACATACGTGGCTCAAGAAAGAGGGAAACCAGAGACACTGCTTCCTCAAGGGTTTTGAACGACATCAACCCCTTTCGAAGCAGCTGCAAAGCTACTCTTTATCGGAACGTGTTGGAGTGTGTTCCCATTCTTCACACGCGCCTTATCATCCATCATTTGGTTATGATGCTTGTAATGTGGTTTTTCTTTTGAAAACAAGTGCTGAGCTGCATGCCTGATTTCAAAGGAGATATGCTGTTTGTACTAAATATTTAACCTGGCCTTTTTTGCTTACGACGACAAGAAAACTTCCTTGGCTGGTAGAGCTATACAGCTGCACTGTAAAATGCGCCTGGAGTTTCCATATGTATATTATCGTAATAAAAGTAGGAGACACACGGAACAATTCGGTACACGCCGGACACACGGAACGATACAATTGTACCCGCCGGACGCCATATCGGGCGCTTTATCGCACTCTGTCACTCCTACTTCACGGCAGCAAGTTCAGGGTGCGTATATTACGTGGGAGAAACAAACACACTTTTTGACGACTCAAGTTTGCGGTGCGTTCATTATGCGAGTGCATTCATTGCGCGCGTAAATACGGTAATTAGTCATTACTTGAATGGATCCTACGCAGGAGTACTTCGTCTTCCGCTGAAACTATTTGCACAACATTCTCCTGGAGACTACGAAATATATACATGTGTTCGGCATGTTAAATATCAGTAAAATGTAAGGAAGTGTTACACGTTTGTAAAACCTGAAGGCGAAAGCCTGCCGCCTGTGGAAGAATGCGCCAGCAGTGGCACGAGTGCGAGGGGCAGTATGAGAACGCTGGCATGATCACCGGCATCGGAACCAGCTAAGGAAGAAGACGACGACGAACGCGCGAGCAGTGGCACGAGCGCGTCTCTGTGATCACGTGACGTGTGCAATCAGGCACGCACTAGGGATACCTTTAGTATGCGAGAACTGTGCAGAAGCCATGTCTTCAGGGAAGCGTGCTCTTCTTGCACCGCTGAAGCTGGGGTTCGATTCCCACCCAGACCGAAATGTATCAAATTTTAACAGCGGAGCTGTTCTTAGTCAAGAGTGCGCCGTCGACGACGGCGCCGTCACGCAGGAGAAGAGGCGGAAAGGTCACGTGATCCGGGAGGGCTCCATCCTCCCGGTCGCCGGGTGGAGACGAGCCGACCAAATGGAGCGTGCGCCGGGGAGAAGGAGGAGAGATGCCGGGGTATAAAACGACCTTCTTTAACAAACGCTTCAGATTTTCAGGACTTGTCACATTATTGGAATAGCAAACTCAGTCAATCGCGATCACTTGAAGTCGCAATTAGTAGAGTACGCTGCAAAATTCTATTTCTAAATTTTTGCCTACATAGAGCTGGTCTGGTTCCTTCACCGAACTGTCCTATTGTGGACAACATGAAACATTAGATCATTTTCTCATTGGCTGTCAAAAATATTCTGAATTGCGAAAAAGAACCTTAGAAACACCGTTCCGCCTTGTTAGATTAGAATTAAATGTTCAAAATTTATTATCTTTGGGGGCCTCTACCCTTGGGCACAGCGACAGGAAGGTTGTCGAGACCATCCAGGATTTCATTGCAGGGTCAGAAAGATTTAGATGATAAAATCAGGGCTTAGGTTAGCGAAATATTTCTACAAATTTGAAGACTAGGTGTTTATTTTTTTATGTTTTCCTTTATTCCATTATTATGATAAATTCATGTGATATATTCTACTTATTCATTATCATATGCGTACGTATTCCCAAATTTATGTTTGCAGTAATTTATAAATATCCTTTTTCATTGTTATATCGAACTACCCGGTGCATTGCCAATACCCCAGAGTGGGCGTGTGCCACTACCACCAAGGCTGTACATCTACAACATGCACACAAGATGCGTCATCTCTGGGCAGCATAATATAATGAACTGAGAAAGAAGAGAAGAAAAAAATTGCCGCTACATTATGCGCTGGATTCAAATTCAGCGGTAATGCAGCGCCACTAACGTGAAACCTGGGGAAGTGCGAAGCAGTGATGCGCAGGTGTTTTCCTTGTGTTATTCTTGTGCTAGTCTTGCATAAGTGAGGAGATATCGAGCGCTTGTACCAGACTGGCGTTTCGGATGCGATTTTGACGAGTTTATGCTAATTAATGCACTTAATGCTTGATTATTCCTGTCTTTTACATTATTCTGAATCATGTTAGTTTATATTGAAGTGGTTTGTTCCCTGTCTTCCCTGTAACAAGTCTTCCGTGTTATTGAAGACTTGTTCCCTGTCTCGGGAACTTCTTTTTGCGCGTGACCACGACGACATGAGATCACATTACGCGCCGACAGCTCGGGACGCTAAGATGCTTCGCACCCTAAAAGCAGGTGTTTGCGCCCCGGTTTCTTCGCACGATGTATAGACGCCGCTCCAGCGGCGTCCACCGACCGTCTAGAATAGCGACCACAAAGGCGTTCTTGGAAAGGCCAAAAAAAAAAAAAAAAAAAAAGACACCCGGCGTGACACCTGCGAAAACCAAAGCAATGGGAGGGATTAAACAGTGAATAAAAGCGTTCTCTACCCTACCTTCATGTTCATTTCTCGCTAATAAAATGCAGCCAGTTCCGTGAAGTGAAACCTGCCGAAACAGTGGAGATGTGGTCGTTCCTTCGGTCTAAAACGAAGACTACCACAGCGAAAAAAAAAGAAAGACATGCGCGACTATCGCAGAAACAGAACGAGCACAGCTCCGCCGTGGAACTGGCTGCATTTTTCTTTTCTTCTTTTTAGGGTTTTACGTGCCAAAACCAGTTCTGATTAAAAGGCACGCCGTCGCGGAGGGCTCCGGATTAATTTTGCCCACCTGGGGATCTTTAACGTGCACTACAATGCAAGCACACGGGCGTTTTTGGATTTCCCCTCCATCGAAATGCCGCCGCCGCGGCCGGGATTCGATCCCGCGATCTCGTGCTCAGCAACGCAACGCCTTAGCTGACTGAGCCACCGCGGCTTTTCAAAGCCACTAATTTGCTTTTTTTTTTGCATGAACTTACCTAATGTGACGTCAATCAGGTCATTTTAGACGTGTTTTTACTCTTTGCGGCGTCGCCCATTTTTCACGGCGCAGTTTCGCCAAGGTCACCGCCAAGGGCTGCGCCAAAAAAGACACCCAAGGCTGTCTGTCGCCTTAATAACCTCTCCTTTATAAACACAAAGCCATTTTTGTAGAGCGCCAGGATAAACGATCTCCGAATCGCAGCTCTTATTAGTAACGTTGGTCACCAAGCGAAACCAACATGTCATCATTGCAGGAATTATTTGTCAAACTTTTAAGATAGACAATAATTTATAACTAAGCCAACATTAAGATCGTTTCGCGACCGTCGGCTGTATGCTTAGATTGCTTTGTTTGAACATTCAAGGCAGGGATACGTATCGTAATGTATGCCATCAAACTTTCATGAAAGTTTAAAACCTATAAAACTGTATATTTGCTATTCATTAGACTGGGCATTGCCACATCTCACTTGTGAAAAAGTACGAATGTCTTATTGGCTACGGTAACATTTATTGCGCTTTAAAAGTTCTAAGCTCAACGAACATAAAGGACACTGATAATTGAGAATTCTGTAGTTTTTTTTAATTATGTCGGTTTAGACCCCATAAGTCTGAAAGGCGCTGTTTAGCAACCACGAAATTGCCTTTCTCATTGGCTACACCTTCTATTTTTAGCCTTATTTCCTTGCTCAAGAGTATATTGGACTAGATGTAGGAACTTGCTTAAACAGAAATTATCACTTTTAAATTTCAAATCAAATCAAATGGCCCATTGAGCGAAAACGCCGGCGCCCGTAGTAGCAAAACGGCACAAAATGGCCATTGGCTGCGCATCTATCTCACGTGCGCGCCTGGACCGAGCAGAGCTGGCGAAAGGAAACACCTGCTGCCACGCTCACGCGCCAGGTGTTGCGTGAGGGGAGAGGGCATCACCGCGATGCAATGTCACCCTCGCTCTCGCAAGCCTGTGTTGTCCGCGCGTTCCTTGTTCATATCAGCTCTAACATGCCTTTGAACTTCGCCTCAGCGATTGGTATAAGGAAGTTAACGTATTAAAACAGAAAAAAATGCCACAGTTTCGCCCTAAGGGCGAAGCAATGAATGCGATAGCAACACAGCAATGTCATACGAAGTAAGGTGAGCGGCTTTGGTAGCAATATGAATTGTAGTAAACATGAGCTGATTAAGTAAGCAGGTGTGCTGCGGCGTAAGTAGACCGACATGAAGAGAGACTCGATGACCACGAGAAGGCGCGTGTGAAACGGTGGTGTTGATGAGAAGCGCTTCCCGTGGGCAGCGCGTGCGAAGGGACACACCTGTAGCGCTGCAGTGCCGATCCGGGCAGCATTGCGTGTGTAGCGTGCGTTGGAAAATGTGGTCCGACTATTACGAACTGAATGAACAAGCGTGGTGTGAGCGCGCACAAACACGAAGAGATCACACTGAATGACAGCAGACAACGACTGTCAAAACGCTGGCAGCAAGCATACGCCGCAGCGGGCGAAGGTACGTGCGGTCTATCGCTTCAACGGAAACTGAGCGGCGAATGCACTTAAAGGTCAGAGCCGTGTGGAGATAAGAGACGGTGCGAGCGAGCGACGAGCGCGGTTGTTGGTAGAGAAGTGCGCCCCCCCCCCCCCCCTTGCTCCCTCCGGCGCTGGCTTCCTGCTTCCTTGCTTGCGCGTGGGAGATTGAGTGCGTTCGCTCTCCGTGATAGCGCGCGTCTCCGCACGCTTCCTCTCGGGCATACGGCGCGCGGCGAAGATTTTATCTATAGGGAACCTCACGGCGACGGCGACGGCGACGACGACGCCGACGACGACGCCGACGGCAGAAATCCGGTTCAAGTGTCCACATAATTGCTATCGCAGTAATAAGTTCAAAAGCGAAGACATTGGGGGTAGTGAGTGTCGAACATAAAACACCACGCTCAGAAGACGAATGTATTACCCACTGGGCTAAACCAGCGCCTCGTAGATAGCAGGCCTGTGCACTCTGCTCTACGTCATCATACTGCATGAACCGAGCTTTCCGTTGCCAAGCCCGACGTGGCGAAAGCGGTGACGTCGAAATCACCGCGGATTACTTGGGAGCGTCCCCATTAGGTTCTGCGGCAGTCGGGCAAGGTAGCAAGACGTCCCGGAAAGACGTACACCATCCTTGTGCTAAGAGGAATTAGCCAAGCGTCTGAACGTGCCTGCTAATGGAAATGGAAATTAATGCTTTCGAATTCAAAAGCCATAAGAAGTGATTTTCTGCTATTGCATTTTTTTTTCTTACGTCTTTGACTCTGCATTCAATAAATTCTTGGTACTCGCTGAATGCCGACTTTTAAAATCGTTATCACAGATCTATAAATATACCTTAAAAGCCTCGCTGCATGTTACCCCCAATGCAGCCCATATTGCCGAGAGAATGAATACATGCGCCTATCATAGTATTTCTTGCTTTCAGCATGTCATGTATGTTTCTCACTGTTGAAGATCACTTCTCAATGACGCCTTATTTTGTAACACCCTATCGGATTCCAATACGTGCGCTAAACTGCTCACTATTCCATTACATCAATTTTGTCGTCGACATGAAACACACACAAACAAGGAGAGAATGGCGCTTCGCTAGCATACCCTAGCGGCATTGTTAAGTGTTTTGTTGAGCGAATATGCTTTGCAAAAGCTGAAGCGAGCAAATAAAAATATGTGGCCAATATTCCAAATATAGTGTAAAACACAAAGCCCCAATCTGTATTGTTCAAACTTATTGCAGAACAAAATTGTCAGACTAGGCTGAATGGTTGCGATGATGTCTCCCCACTGGAGCATTGTCAGCGCCGTGGGGCACCGTCAGCAGGCATTTGGTGCGTGGTGACACCACGTTCCCCAGCGCATGGGGGTTAGTCACTCCCGCGCTTAACCTTTTGTGCAGGTTAACCTAACCTGCACAAAAGGCGATCCTGGAGGTTGAACCGATACCAGAAGTTCGAACCTTAGCAGCCCCTTGACGTATACAACAAAACTCTTAGCTCTCCGCTTCACGTAAACGGCACATCCTAACTGACCCAACCGGGGGAAATCGCTTGCATTTTGGTGTATCTGTCTGTCCAAACTTCTTTATCATCACTTGCAATGTTCAGTTCCCATTTTCCAGGAAGCAAGCATTATTTAGGTGTTGTCTATCCAACCTTGTGTATAATAAGTCAGGTTACAGTAGGTGCGTACAGCTGCCGTCTGCGGTAATTACGGATCTCGTAGCGTCCACTTGTTCTCACACAGGGTCACAAAGCGAGCACACCTGTCGCTAGAGCGCGTGTCCAGCACTCCACAAGTTGCGATGGAGACATCCCTTCGGTCAACACGCCGCAATTCCCACCGCAGGGACAGCAGAAATGTCTCGACCGCTCAAAAAAAAAAAGAAGAAGACAAACCTCGCGTTAGCGCCGCCACAAAGGGCCATGCCCACTAATCTCTGTTTTAGAGCGAAAGCTCTACAACGCCATGTCTCGCAAGGTCATTCATCGCGTCGCAATGGCCTTGAGCCGCCGGAGTGCAAATGTGGAAGCTGTAACGTCACGCCACGTGATCCGCTGCGCTCGCTTGCAGCCTCGCCGCTGCTGTACCACGTGACTAGGCGAGGTTGTACAGCTGCTTCGGTGGTGCTTGGTCGCTGAGTCTCGCCTCTGCACACCACAATATCTCTCAGTGTCGCCATGGATGGCACGCCGGCTGGGCCGTCTGTGCGTGTGCTTCAGCGCACGCGTCATGCTGAATCCAATCATCCAGTAGATATAGCTGTACTCCGTTTCATATATCAGGTACAAGGCTGTGGAAGATACGCAAGAATTATAGTCAATAAAATGTATCACTCAGCGCGCTTCGTCTATGCTTCGCTGCGCTCAGCGGCGTTTGCTCGCGGGAGCTTGCACGTCAGGCGGCCGCGAGAGGCTGCAAATAAAAAAAAAACGAAGAGCAAGTTGATCTAAAACAATGTGTTAGTAGCCGTATGATTAAATAGTTTGCTTGTTTCTAAGGGTACAGACAGACAATGAACTTTAATGAGGTCCTGCGGGACTAGCCGGCGGAGACACATTGTGGCCCCCGGCTCGCCGCTGGCTGCTCCCATGTCGGAATCGGGAGGCCAAGCCTCTCCGCACTTTCACGGAGTCTCTGGACGGCCATGGATTGGAGCTTGAATTCCGTACTAGAGATGGCCTCGTCCCAGTACTGTTCGCTGATGAGTGGCATATCTCGTACCGCAGGACACTGCCAGAGCATATGAGCTAGAGTCCTAAACTCCTCCCCACAATCCGGGCACTCTGGGTCAATTTCTGTGTTAATCCTGCTTAGGAAACCCCGCGACGGATATCACCTCGTCTGAAGCATCCTAAGCGTGATCAATTGTGATCTACAGAGACTTGGGTGTGGAGGATGGAAGCGCCTGTGTTTCTTTTATAGTGGGAGACGATCTCATGGAAGGTTAATGAGAGGTCGCTGTGGCCGAGCTCTTCCGGATCCAATGAAGCCCAACCGCCGTCGCGGCGCGTGAATTCTCGCTCATGGTGTTGGGCAATCTCATTGGGGTTCGGGCGGCCCGGCAGCACGCTGTCGCCCATGTGAGCGGGGAACCAAGTAATATAATGCACGGGGTCAGAATTAGTTCTGAACTTGCTTTTCAGAAGCGCCTCCGCCTGTCTCGCAACCATTCCCGAAGCGAAAGCCCTGACGGCCGCGCGTGAGTCAGTGTTTATATACGGCCTTTTAGAATCCTGCATCGCCAGCGCAACCACCACCTGCTCTGCCACGTCGGCCGTGACAGCGCCTACCGAGGCCGCAGATAGGAGCTCGTTCTTCTCGCTGACCGTCGTGAGCGCCCATATTGAGCTGCGTCCACGAAGGTTTCCATGCCGACTGTTGTCTTTAAAATAGTCCTGGCACGAGCTGCTCGCCTACCCGCATTACACTCTGGAGTTCTCGTCCGGCTGAACCGCCTCACTGTGACTAACGCGGCCGCAAGCTCGCCACCTCCAAGAGGCGCCTACCCGCGCTGGAGCCCGAAAGCCTCGTGATCTGCGCCGCTTGTTGCGCTTCTAATAATTCGAGGGTGGTGTTATGAACACCGAGCTGCACTAGCCTGTCCGTGCTCACCGTGACCGGAATACCCAGTACATTCTAGACGCTTTTCCGCATCAACGCGTCAAGCTTGTCCCTTTCAGTCTTTGTACACTGCAGGGCCGAGACCACGTTGTTGATGTGGCTCATAAGAAAACCGTGATGCGCCCCAAGTTGGTTGTCCTCGCCTGAGCCCCGCTTCTTATTGAGGACTCTCATGATAATTCTGAGAATACTCTCGGTTTTGGCGGCCAGATGCGCAATGGTTTTGGCAGTACAGCCCCTCGCATCGAGCAACACTTCTTGAATTCTGATCGAAGTCACCCTATGGGGATCTGATCGAGCGGCACGAGCCCCCGAACCCCCTGCCTTGCTGCTCTGTATAAACTGAGCTCTGACTTGGTCGGGGAGAGTCGGAGACCCGTGCCCTCCTGGAAGGACGCGGTCACGTCCAAGGCCTCCTGGAGCGCCTGTTCCAGGGCCGCCTCCGAGCCTCCTGGGCACCAGATCGTAATGTCGTCGGCGTACAGCGCGTGCCCCACATTTCGTACGGTGGCCAGCCGCTTCGAGCGCCCGTGCATTGCAATGTTAAACAGGAGGAGCGAGATCACCGCCCCTTGTGGCGTGCCTCTGTTTCCTATCGCGAATGGTTGTGATTTGATCTGCCCCACCTTGACAACCGCCGTCCTTCTCCTCGGGAAGGACCCCACAAACGCGAAAAATCTACCTCCCAAGTTGAATGCCGAAATCTCATTTAAGATGAAGTCGTGCGACACGGTGTCGAAGGCTTTGGACATGTCTAGTGCAAGAATGCCGCTCACGTCTATAGTCCTGTTGTCAATAACCTGTCTTTTAAACCGTAGCACGACGTCCTGCGTAGAAAGTGATGGTCTAACCCCTACCATATTGTAGGGGAACAACCCCTCGCGCTCTATGTGTTTTGATATCCTGTTGTGTATACCATGCTCGGCAACCTTACCTAAACATGATGTGAGCAAAATGGGCCGGAGGTTGGCCAGGCTTGGGAGCTTTCCAGGCTTAGGAATCAGTACCACCGTCGCCTACTTACACGAGTCCGGAACATTACCTTCCGCCCATACGTTGTTGATTTCCTTCGCACTGGTGCTAATGAACCGGTCGTCCCAGTTCCTCAAGACCCGGTTGGTTACGCCATCCGGCCCAGGGGCCGACCTGCCATTGAGATTGTGGAGGACCTCCCTGATATGTGCCTCCGAAAACGGACCATTGAGCTTTGGTGCGTCCTCCCCCACGTATTGAGGGCATTCCGGTAGTTCATCCTTCCCTATAGGAAGATACTTCTGTGCCAGATGTCGGAGAAGGGACGTATCGGAATGAATCCCCCTCTTTGTGCTTATTCACTAGTCTATCTACGGCGATCCTCTGATTACCCTTGGTCTGTTTATCATCGAGCTGGTGCTTAAGAAGGTTCCATTTCCCCCCCGTGCGCATTCGCCCGTCTTCTGCCGAGCAGGCTTCGTTCCGTTGTTGTATGTTGAGCTGCAGACAGTGTGCCTCTATGCTGAGATTAGGCTCCGATATCTTCTTTTTCAGCCTGCGGTTTAGCCTTTGCGTAGGGTAATTTCATTCTTTCGTTCACACCTGATCTTATATAAAGAACATTCTTACAAAATTTGGTCAATAAAGACCGAACTACTTTTATGTGCGAACGCAGCCACTGCAAGAAGTATCTCTAGCCTCCACAACGTTGCACCTGATGTATGAAACAGAGTATTGATGACAGGCTGCTAAATGTCAACCAAAGGCAAAGTTGACTGCTGAAACACCGGAGCAAAGGAAGGCCGGATTAGCACGTTATAGAGAAGCCTACGAAGCGCGGAAGCGTGCAATAATGAAACACTGTATGCATAGTCTTTGGAAAAGAAAGCAAACAGATCTTTCGCTCGTGATAACTAGGCTTACAAGAGTTACACATCAGCCAATTTTTTAACTACAGCGCAAATTATTTTCTTTTTACGGAGTCTCAAATGCTACAACGCATTTTAAGAGTTCTTCATTACGTAAACAATATTAGAGAACTAAACGAAAGTCGGTGCCTCCTCAAGAGACATATCTGAAACCTACAAGCGCAAGCTCTGCATGCGTACGCGGAGGTTGCCGACGAACTTTTCTTACCAAGTGTGCACCGCAGTTCCGTGCATTCGTCCTTTATTGGTATTCTCCCTGGTTCTGGCGTAAGTGATTACTTCGTGCAGTGTCCCCCCAACATTCAGCCGATTTATGCGGAGAATGGCGTCCACCGCCTCTTGGCTGGGTATAGAAACAATAATGAGGTTGGATGCCGACTTCGGGCGCAACAGAAATTGGTTTCTGCCAAATTGTCAGGCACCGCTTACAGCTTTGCAGACCTGCGGCGGAGTCGGGTCTCTCATGGGTAGCCCTCGGGTCTTGAAGTCTTCTTTTGTAGCAGAGTAATCCGCTTCCGCCTCCTTTTCTTTGTCTTTTGGCTGGTTTCGAGTGCGTTTCGGTGGCAGCGGCTCGGGAAGGCTGCTGCTGTTTCGACGCCAAGTCGATTATTCGCGGCCCGGCTAGCACCTTCGTCTGTCGCAGCGAAAGCTCTACCTGCCAATCTCAGCCATCATTCTCCCTGTTGGGGGTAATCCGGTTCAAAAAAGGGGCTCGTTTATTATCCAGTGCTTTGGCAGTTTCCACTGCCAAAACGACGCATGGGTGGCTAAGCCTGACCAGGCCTAGGCCTATGGCACCCTATATGTTCATTTTGGTTTCTGCTCCCGCGCTTTAGGATTAGATCGCAAAACTTCACGGCCGAAAACTTGGCGTAGGCGCAGACCGATTGTCGAGTTCTGCGTTCTCGCATCGTCGAATTCGTGACACGTTCGAAAATCCGTGTTAACGATTGTTGTAAGCTAGCGATATCCATGCGACGCGCGTCGGCACAATCAGTCCCCTTGGCGGCTATCCGCGACACGATATTTCGCTGGGAACGATTGCTCCGCTACTGTTTAAGGGCCAGAATGATTACAGATTCTCACCTAAGCCAAGAAAGCGAATAGGTGCCAATAGCAACATTTTGGCGCTAGGATAGAATGAAATGACACGCTGAGTGGCGTCATAGTGGTTCTTCCGCTCTTGCTGGTTGCCGTCGCTATTGAGACATGCGCCTTGTCGACAGCGGGATAAACGAGAAATAAGCTGCTCGCAAATGGACAAGGAGCTGGTACGCTCCCCAAACAATAACGTCATGAGAAGAGGTGGAGTGACGTCCATAACGGCATAGAGAAGAAAAAAGCCAGTATTCAATTTGGGCGCACATATTAATCATGTAAATGAGTGCCATGGAAATTATATATCAGGCTTGTGGTTTAGGAATGGTAAATTATCGATGTCTTATCGATTGTTTAAAGGCACGAAGAACTTCCTTAGGCGTTTTTGACAGAAACGCCATTCCATGATAGCTTGATATTTCAAACTCAACGGTTAGCACTCGAACGCCGCCACATCGGAAACTGTCCATCGAGGTCTGCCAGTAAGCTGAGCGCAGGTGAATACAGAAAGAGTAATGCATAGCTTCTGAAGAAACGATCGCACGTCTGTGCGAGGGAAAGAGTAGAGTTATTTGCGAGGGATTCTATGTATAGCCATATTACCTGCCGAGAAGCATATTCTATAATCCCTCGTGTACACAAGTACAACTGGCGAGGACCATGACCTTGCTGAGGATCTGATAGTACTTCAATTTAGTATGTCCGCTGGATTATTATCTACAATCTTGCAGTCCACTGAAGAAACGCGGTACGGTCGACGTTTACCGACGGTAGTGTCATCTGTAGCTGTGTTTAGGTGTTGATGAGAGTCTGTCCCAGGTTAGTGGTGTTATCATAAAAGAAGGGTTTGTGCCTCTGAAACATTCCGAGCAGCTCATGAGCGTCTGGCGCCGAAAGGCCTGCGCTAATGATGGCAGGGAAATTAGAAGTATTCTGTGCATATGCCTTGAAGTAGGCTTGACCGAAGTGCCGCTAACTGCTGCAACAAAGGTTGCATCAGTATCGACAAAGCATGTCAGGATGGAACCTTGAGGCAGGAGTATTTCCTAGACGTTGTGTTCAGTGTGCCGACTAGGGCAGACGATCTGGCGAAGCGAATGCCTGTAGGTGCACCAATCCTGTTGTCGCGGCCGCTACAATACGGGATTAATGATATGTCATTGCTGACACAATGTATTCCAATGTAACAGCTAACATAACTTCTTCATGTTTAGGTAACTGCGAAACATGTGAGGCCATTAAACGAGCCTGTCGATCGCTGCAATCAGAATATCGGGTTTCCTTCATGCGTAGGGTGCGTAGACAAGAAGAGGAAAATCAGACGAGGAGGATCGAAATTCCCAATCTGTGATGAGCTCAATCGCACACGAAGAAATAAATGGAAACCAAGTGGGGTGAAGTATGCAGTCGATTAACTCACATGCGGTGCACTGTGTGGATTACGGAATGACGTCCGCGCTGGCACCCTGCAGTGGTTGTTCCGGATAGGTTCTTGAAAACGGTACCACTCGTTGCCTTGCATAAGGAAAATAGACACTTCCATGTCAACTAAAGCTAGAACGCGCAGATTTCCAACATGCACTGATACCGTCATATATGCGCCATGCGCAAGGAATGTAGTTGGTCCAGTGAACGGCGTTTCCTCCCCTAAAACTGCAGAACATTGTTTTGCGAGCTGGCACAAGCTCTTCTGAAAGAGGCCGAAGCAGAGATATAGAATGTCAATATGGTAAATGGAATGGTGTCTTGCAGTGAGTGCTCTGCGAGCCGCGCCAAGGGAGCAAGATGCTTATGCAGATTGAAGCCAAAACATATCAATATCCACGCCCCTTACACTCGGTGAAGATGGTCAAACAGCGAAAGCAGTGTTAGTGACCAGTATTACGAGTGTTACATGAGGTTGTGTTGCACCTTACGCAATTGCGTAAACACAAGTAAACACAGTTCTACAACCGGAAGGTATCAAGTATTGAAGGGTTGCGAGGCGTGAAAAGGCAGCGACTTCCGACGCTTCTCGGCGAGTGTCCAGTTCTCTGGTCGAATCCTGCCCAGCCGCCACCAAAAGCATCGGCTGCAGTCTCGGACACCGCGCGCGTTCAGCATGAACTCGGGAAAACGCGGATATCCGCAGCAGCTCTGGGCGTTGCGGGTTACCCGAAAAGGCGCGCCGCACAGGAAAACATCGTCTTATCGCCTCTATTCCTTGCGTGCTCCCTCTCATTGGTCGCCACTTTCGCCTGCACGCTCCTCCTCTGCTGGTCACGTGACCTACCCTCCCCAGGCGCGGATCTCATCCTCTCATGATCACGTGAGTCGTGTGACACCGGACAGACGGCGAAGGGTCGACTGAGGATAGCTCCGCCGTTAAAAAGCGCAGAACGGCCGAATGCTCGTCGAGGTTGTAGCAGGATCGTGGTGTTCGAAACTATTGTATCCAGGGTGTTCACATAGCTGGCTCATTCGGCAAACATATAGAATGTGTCCGCGGATTTCACCGTATTACAGATATAGGCAAATAGTATTGAGAAACACAAAAACGCAGCGTAAGTGCACCATTGTAGCCAGAAGTAGGAGCATGGCGGCGTGGTAGTTACATAATTGTAGCGTCGGCAGGCACCGCTACCTGTGTAGTGGGTTTACTACACGGAACTATATCCAGAAAGGTGACATTCTTTCGCATATATTTTAATTCATCATCATCATCATCAGCCTATATTTTATGTGCACTGCAATACGAAGGCCTCTCCCTACGATCTCCAATTACCGCTGTCTTGCGCTAGCGTATAGCAACTTGCGCCTGCAAATTTCGTAACTTTATCATACCATCTGGTTTTCTGCCGAACCTCGACTGCGCTTCGCTTCCATTGGTATCCATTCTGTTATTATAATGGCCCACCGATCATCCGTCCTACGCATTAAATGGCCTGCCCAGCTCCATTTTTTCTTCCTAATGTCAACTAGAATATCGGCTGTCCCCGTTTGTTCACTGATCCACACCACTCTCTTCTTGTCCCTTAACGTCAGTCCTAAGATTTTTCGTTCCATGGCTCCGTGTGCG
>NC_051158.1:68253286-68288654 GCF_013339745.2 Dermacentor silvarum | reverse complement strand
CACAAAGCACCAATCGTAACTTTAGATACCCACCGGATCAGTACAGGTTCCCATAAAAGTCCAAAACCAGAAGCGACGTCTTCAGTGATGTCGCACTTAAACGAGGAGTACCCGCTGATTAGTAATTAAAAGAAAAGACAAGCTAACCTGACGGTGTCTAAACAAGCCGAGAAAACGGACAATACCCTCAGACTCATACGGAGAGCTGCCAGCCGGCAGCAGGGTCTTTGAGTCTTGGAGAGGACAATCTTGTGAGACTGGCGCACGCCTTTGTGATGTGTCATTTTACCTACGGGGCGGCCATGCACAATTGGCAAAGGTCGAAGAGGGACAAGCTCAACACGTTGATCAGGAAGACTATCAAGAGGGCCCTCGGCCTCCCCATGTACATAAGCTCGGAGAAACTGATCTGACTCGGCATGCACAACACGCTGGAATAGATCGCGGAAGCGCAGGAGAGGGCGCAGTCCGACAGGCTGTCCACCACCCAAGCGGGTAGGAGCATCCTGCGGGAGCTGGGGGCTCCTCCGGTGGAAATCGAGTCCCGCTTCTGCGGTCTCCCTCGGGAACAGCGGGAACGCATTGTCGTCGCTCCAACTCCACGCAACGTTCATCCCGAACACAACGTGGGTCGGAGACGAGCTACGGCCAAGGCTCGATCTCCTGGACAAGGCTCGGGAACAGGCTCATGATTGCTGTTTTGTTGATGCTGCCGGGTACCCCAACGGGACGGCGTTCGTAGCGGTGGGCATCGATCACGATGGGAAAATCATGAACTCTGCGACTGTTCGAACGAAGTCGGCCGAGGTGGCGGAGCAAGTGGCCATAGCCCTGACCCTGCGGGACGACAGAAGGACCAGGATCTACAGCGACTTGCGGACGGCTGTCCGAGCTTTCGCTAAGGGCACCGTTTCGGAGCAGGTCCTGCGCACTATGGGGGACAAGGACATCAAGTCGCACACGATCATCTGGTTCCCCGCATACATGAGGCAGATCGAGGGTGCCCCGCCCAACCTCAACGAGTCGGCCCACAGAGCTGCGCGAGGAGTCGTTGACCGCGTAGCTACCGGGTGGCGCGGCGCTGAGGTTATGGACAATCGGGACCCTCCCTCCTCATATAACGAACTTACCAAACATTTTTACATGGGACGGATACGATATCCTCCACCACATAGCAAACTAGGCAGACCACAGGCGTTCACATTCAGATTACTCCAGCGCGGGGCATACTCTAACCCCGCACTGTGACACATATTCTATCCACAGATACAATCGACCAATGTTTGCGAGCTATGATGAGACTTAGCTGACTTGGAACATATGCTCTGTCGGTGGCCCGCGTTAAGGCTTTTTCACATGGTGCGATGTTCATCGCACCGGAAGTGCGATTTCCGTCGCATGCGACGAAAATCGCTGCGGCAGGACCAATTCTGTGATTTTCGGCTGCGACCAACCGGTTGGTCGCAGCATCGCAACGTCGCAGCAACCGCTGCGATTTTCCGTCGAAATGGCGCCGAGAGCTTTTCGCTGTCTGTTTTGGAAAATGGCGGCGGTCGCTCAACGCAACGTTTATAGATACTTTTTTGTCTATAAATATTGGCTCAACAAGCCTAGAACAGCGCAACTAATTGAGTGGAGCCTTGTATTGCGCAATCGGTACGCAACATCAGCACCAACACGCGAACAGTGCAGATAAAAACTTGTAGGTCAGAGGCGGTTCTGTGATTTCTATGCGTTTGTTGACACGCGACATCGCTAATCACGTGATGCTTTTTTAGGTTGGCTTCGGGTGCTGATAGTACGTACTTTTGCGTGGTTTTCCGTTATGCACACGCGCTGCGAGTTGGTAAATAGTACGAGGTGTCGCTCACGGGAAGGCATGGCCTTCGGATGTCGTTCCCATCTTATGGGTGCAGAGACAACTCGCGATATACGAAAATGTCACAGTTTTAGCATGGCATGCTTTTACGGACGGAACAATATAAAGAATGTGCAACTACGGACAAATGCTACGGTCAGTATGTCACGCTATACGCGCGACCACTTAGTTGCAGTCGGTTAGTTTGGGCTTTCATGCGCATTTTGCCCAATGAATTATCTCATTTGAAGGTTCTGTTACTTCCGCTGGGAGACGCGACTGCTTATCAAGCTCGCAAAGCGAACGTGCAAACTATGTATCGTAATGAATATATGAATATTATTCATTATAATGAATATATTGAACTATATATCTACACTAGCATATTTAACGCCTTGACTGAGAATAAACTGTATTTTCAATTTCTTTTCGAAGCAATATTTAAACAGTTTATTCTCTCATTTTTCTGATGTATCATTTTTCTCCTGCACAAAAACCAATGCAGCTTCAGTGTGTTGCAGAGGGTTCATACAGATGCAGACTGCATCTGTAATAACCCTCAGATTAAATGGTAATTGCATATTTGGCTTACTTCAGTGCATCGAATTACTTTTGTTTATACTGGTTGTAACATATCGCAGTACTCTAAGAAACTACTTCGCCATAAACATCCTTGCCTTTCTTTCATTCTCTGTCTCTACTTCCTGTAACACACGTGCATTAATGCAAAAAGCAGGCACACACCTTGTTTTTATAAGCAGTAGATAACTCATTAAACAAAAGCACATCAAAATTGTGCAGTGAAGTCAGCCGGTTGCATTTCTTCGTGTGAATGATAGCATCTTGTCAAGTGTGGGTGGGTCTTGCATGTGCACAGCTCATAAAGTGTGCAGACTCATCACGAGGCGTAAGTATTACCTATCAAGATGGAGGCAATGTTGCTAATGAGTCTGAACTTTCATGTATTACTGCATAAACTCCTATAACCATATCCCATCATTACTCAGTCGAGCTTGCTCAGAGTCATATTCACCAAAAATCTACTTGCCGAGCTTCCTTTGACTCATATTCACTAAAATTATACTCAGGTGAGCTTGCCCTGACTACCACATGAAAATATTCAACAAAGGTTTACTCAACCGAGCTTGCTCTTACTCGTATTCACCAAAATTCTACTCAGTCACGCTCACACGAACTCTGACTCATGGTTAGTTCGAAGTCTTAGTGAGCCGACGGTTGAGTGAGTTAACCGTGCTACGTACACCTTAGATAATGTGACCTGTGTGGTGCATGAACAAACGTTGCATATAAGTACGTGTTGCATCGGGTGAACTAAGAACAACTGTACACACTGCAATTAGTTCTCTAGAGTTTAACTGACCGTTGCGTGAAAGCTTCGCCTCATGTCGATTCATGCAAGTGCATTGCATCTGCAACATACTTTTGCCAATCCTGCTGGCTGTCCTGGCCATTACTGGGATGCCACAGTTTGTACATTTCAACACAAAGTTGAATAAATGACTGTGGCGCAATATATAAAAAAGATGCTTGCATCACTGCACGTATAACAATCCGACCATGATACAAACACATGCACATAAGATGCACACAAATGATAAATACATAAACAGACGGAATCAGCTAGCCACCACCTATTGAAAAAAGAAAAACCACAGGCCAATGCTGCAATGGGACTACGTACAACCATTCCCTTTGCCAAGTACATGGGCTATAGGAGAAATACACGTGCAACCTACCTTGAGGTAGCAGCTATGGACGCTTTTGCATTCGCAGCTGGCCACTCAACCACTCAAGTGTGTTCAGTGTGCACTTGTGCTTAGGCACACTTTTTATTGTTTATATCTCAAAAATTTAATGTGGCTCCTCAAAATTTTGAGAATGTTTGGATTCTGAGGCTTGCAAAGGTATATATTTTTATTCCATTCTTCTTCAAGGTGAAATCTCATACAAATGCTCAGTGCCCCTTACTTTTCCTCAGAACATATGTAGTATGTTATTGGCATTCAAGCAGCTTTTCAACAGCCAGAAAGGGATTGATCTTCTCCTGTTTTCAGCATTGGGTTAATGCAGGCAATTCAGGGAGGCATAAAGTGTTGCTAATATACAATCGGTTCGGGAATACCAGATAAGATTGTACCTTCACGCTTTCCTTGCACTTTTTTATATTGGTGAAATCTAGTTCGAAATGGAGCCAGTTAGCATGCTCTAACATTGGTCTAATAAAGGTTAAGTACATGACTAGCTTAACAGATTGGGATGCTGGCTTTCATTTCCAGGAAAGGAACCATAGTGCCTGCTTCAGTTGCATATGCTTTTGGTTATCTGGGGTTTTCAGCCTCACTTTTAAGGTAATGTGCTCAAGCACGTAGAAGCAAACGTATGCTATTAGTGGATAGTTTCGATACCTTCTTACTTTACACTTGCCACTATGAATACAAACTTTTGGCGTTCGATTTTGTTATTAAACAAACAAACGTACTCCTAACAAGGTATTTTAATGTTAGCCGTGGGGCTACGTGGCTGCGCTACGTACTGCAGCATATTAACTTAAGCTTCTTCATACAGATTCACAGCACACTAACAGCGCAAGCAACAGGACGAGAAAATAGATGACGCCCATTTATGTCAGAATGATACGGATACTACGTACACAAGTGACTGCAGCTCCTAAAAAAATGTGGTGTCGGCTTTTACGCATTTCGAAATATTCAAAGAGCACTTGTATGAATAATTACAGCACACGCGCCGAACCAGGCACACGCTACGAACCAGGCTGGCGCTCAGATAAACGTTCACAACACAAGGTTCCATTGCACGTTCAGTAATTACACACAAATCATTTGCGGCTTCCTTCAGGGGCAGACGTGAGCTTTTGGGTTGATGCTTGCTGCTACGTTTGGTGCAAGAATAGTGCTAGGAGCAGAAACCGCTTATGCGCAATCACGAGCAATACACACACATCCTTTTTTCAGAAGGTGACGTTAAGCACGGGTAGCGCGAGGGTCTCTGCGTTGACATGACGACTTCGCTGCAGCCGAATTCTGAATACTGTATATGCGATGACAACAGCTATACGGGCTTGTTGATAGGCCCTCTTATAATTTGTTTAACGGCAGGAACAACGACAGGGGCATAAAACGCACACGAAACAGCGAACAGCTGTTTACGTCCACCATTTCTTCTCGTATTGAACTTCACAAACCGCTGTTGCGCCCTCAAAAACAAACTGAACTTTGAAGCGTTTTTAAATTACAAAACAGACGTATTATTTGGTCCTAATGAAAAGAAGTCAATTATAGTATAACGCGCACGTCTTTTTCATTACATGAAAGGAATTATGCGGCGTGTGCGACGAAACTTGGCAGCAAGCAACTCTGGGCGCCGCACCAGTCGCATTGTTGAAATCGCAGTCATGTGAATGAAGCCCTCAAAAAATCGCTTTGCGACCCGTGCGATCGCACTGATTTTTTTCGCTCCAGTCGCAGCACGTGAAATGGCCTTTACGCGACGGCGACAATGTCACCTCGTCCAATTGGGAGGCTGCCCTAAGCAGCCCTGATTTTGAAGCACAGTCATGGGCGGTCCATCCGGCCCGCGACGCAGCAGAGAGGCTCGGCCTTTCTGTACCGACGTGGGAGCGGCCCGCTACGCGGTGACGCGCGTTCCGAGGGACCGTAATAAAGTTTTATCATACCATACCAAGCTAATTAGAGCTACGCACAACCTGACACAGAATCAACGCCTGCCTAACACAGCAGAGGGGTGACGTCACTCCCTCCTGTCTCGCTTCTCTCCTGGCACGCACCTGCTCCGTCTCTCGCTCGCGTGAGCCACCTGTGCGTTGGCACTCGTTACATGCTCTCACGTCATCGGCGGAGGGGGTGCGTAAGATGCTCTTTGTGCATTGTCCGCTAGGGGGCTACGCATCACGCTCTCCTCGCCCTCCTTCGCTCCCTCGCCCGCTCCTCTGTGCGTGGCAGTTTCCCGCCAGTTCTGTTCGCTTGCTCGTATAAGTTCGGTTTCCCGCCCTACACCAGAGTACACCGTCGCCGAGATACGAGTGCCACTAGCAGATGCCCAAGTCATGGGCTAGGGTCGTTTCCCATTTTTTTTTAACTTTTTCTGCAGGACTACCATTATGAGGTGACGGCATAGCCGGTAGGCAATAGCAATGATTACAAAGGTATAATCATGCCTTAACCAAAAAAGAACCATTATTTTGAAAACAAGCACTGTGCACACACGCACACAAACAAAATAAAAATGGAACATAACCACGCGGTCGAATTAGGGAACAGTTTTCTGCAGTTTACCATGCACAAAACATTAACAATGTAACTAAAGTTTATGATTGCGCAATTATGCGCATTGTGCACATACCAGAAAAAAAATAAAGGCGATTTACCAAGACTTTACACACACCATAGTCGTGAAGTATGTGCAGGTATGTCTTCCAAATTTAAGTAGTTTTAGACTTAAGATGGTGCATCAGTGACGAGGCTGGTAACATCGAACTAGAACCTGCCGTGGTTACTTAGTGGTTATTGTGTTGGGCTGCTAAGTACGAGGTTGCGGGATCAAATCCTGGCGGCGGCTGCATATAGATGGGGGGGGGGGGGGGGAATGCAGACAAACATTGGTGTAGTTATATTTAGGTACAAGCAAAGAACGCCAGGTGGTCGAAATTATTCCGAGGTCCCGCTCTACGGCGTGTCACATAGATGGTGGATTTGCCATGTCAAACCCCCTAATTTATGATATTGAACTAGGCTCGCCATGAGCTTTGCGTGCAATTATCTGTAACCCTGCACATGTCTCAGATTTTCCACAACTGCCAAAAAATGTTCCTTCTAAAAGTGAAGTATAGAGGACAATATATTTCACTGCGATTAGTATTCTTGCTACTTCAGGCATTTTGAGCCCAAGTAAGGGGCGACGTCCGCAGAGAGGCGAGGCCAGTAGTATTTTTTTTTTGTATCCTCGCGAGCGTGCGAAAAAAACCGAGGTGTCCAGTCGTTGGGTCTTCATGGAGACCTTGCAGAACCTCTAGGCGTAATACTGAGCGTACCACGAGGAGGTAGTTGGCTCGGAGAGGCGAGAAGTTCTTCTTTAGGAGAATGTCGTTTTGCAAGAAAAATGACGCCAATCCCCGCCTGAACGCCTTCGGCACAATTGCGGTCTTGCCTTTCAGGTATTCTACAAGGTTCCTTAGTTCCGGGTCAGCTCGCTGTTCGGCGAATTCGTCGGCACTGATGGGTCCCAAGAAAGTGTCGTCATCCTTGTCGCCCTGTGGCGGCGGTTCAACGGGGGCGTGAGACAAACAGTCGGCGTCGGAGTGCTTTCGCTCGGAATTGTAAACGACGGTGATTTCGAATGCTTAAAGTATCAGACTCCATCGTGCCAGGCTCCCTGAAGGATCCTTCATGTTTGCTAGCCAACACAAGGCGTGGTGGTCGCTCACAACTTTGAAGGGCCTGCCATACATGTAGGGGCGAAACTATGTAGCCCAGATGGTGGCGAGGCACAGCTATTCGGTTGTGGAATAATTTGTTTCCGCCTTCGACAGTAACCGGCTAGCGTAACTCACAACTCTTCTAGTCCGTCAGTCCTCTGCACAAGCACGGCGCCGAGTCCTACACTGCTTGCGTCGGTGTGCACTTCGGTATCGGCGTTTTCGTCGAAATGTGCAATTATTGGCGGCGATTGCAGGCGTCGCTGCAGTTCTTCAAATGCTTCGACTTACGGCGTCTCCCACTTGAACTCGACGTCGGCCTTCGTTAGGTATGTCAGTGGCTCAGCGATCCGTGAAAATTCCTTGACGAAGAGCCTGTAATAGGCGCACAGTCTAAGAAATCTACGGACTTGCCTTCTTGTCGGCGGGCGGAGGAAAGTCAGCGATGGCCGCTGCTTTCTGTGAGCCAGGGTACACTCCAGAATTGTTGAAGACGTGGCCCAAAAACAAGTGCTCCTCGTATGCGAAGCGTCACTTTTCTACCTTTAACGTGAGTCCGGAGGTCTTGATTGCTTGAATAACTGTTTCAAGGCGCCGAAAGTGTTCCTCGAAGCTTGAGGCAAACACAACGACGTCGTCCAAATGGACGAGGCAAGTCTGCCACTTCAAGCCTGCCAGTACTGTATTCATGACGCGTTGGAAAATCGTAGGTGCCGAGAAAAGACCAAACGGCATGACCTTGAACTCGAACAGTCCGTCTGGTGGTTTAAAGGCAGTCTTCTCCCGGTCCCTCTCGTCGACTGCCATTTGCCAGTAGCCGGTTTTGAGGTCCATCGACGAAAAATACTTTGAGTTGTAGAGTCGCTCCAAGGCGTCGTCAATCTGTGGGAGAGGGTATACGTCCTTCCTCGTGATTTTGTTAAATTTTGTTAAGGCGACGATAATAGACGCAGAAACGAAGAGTTCCATCCTTCTTCACTAACACCACGGTGGACGCCCACGGACTCTTGGACGGCCGGATGATGTCGTCGCGTAGCATTTCGTAGACTTGTTGCCATATGGCCTCGCGTTCGCGCGCAGAAACTATGTATGGGTTCTGACGGAGTGGGCGGGCATATTCGTCGGTTATGATGCGATGCTTGGTGACAGGGGTTTGTCGAACTTTTGACGACGACGAGAAGCAGTCCTCGTATTGCAGGAGCAGAGCTTTTAGCTGTTCTTTCTTATGATTGGGAAGGTTCTGATTGACGTCGAAGGTTGGTTCAGGTACTACAGTCGTCGTCACAGGTGCACTAGAATCCGTGAAGGCGAAAGCACTGCTGGTTTGTACTATTTCGTCGATGTAGGCGACCGTGGTGCCTTTGTTAACGTGCTTGTATTCGTGACTGAAGCTAGTGAGCATTACTCTTGCTTTCCCTTCACGTAGCTCAACTATGCCTCTAGCGACCCAAATTGCACTGGTCGAGCAGTAAGTGATGATGGGCCTCGATGACGCCCGCCATGTCTGCAGGCACTTCGGTACCTACTTAAATCATTACGCTGGAGCGAGGCGCAACGGTGACTTGTTCTTCAAGCACGTTCAAGGCATGGTAACTGATGTATGTATCCGGCGGTATCGTTTTGTGCATAGAAAGCGTTATCGACTTGGACCATAAGTCGACGACTGCACCATGTTGGTTTAGAAAGTCCATGCCTAGGATGACGTCCCTGGAGCAGTGTTGCATGATTACGAAGCTCGATGGGTAAGTGCGATTGTGAACTGTGACTCGCGCTGTGCATATCCCAGCCGGCATGCTTAGGTAGCCTCCCGCTGTCCGGATATCGGGTCCTTGCCAGGTCAACGCTTCCGGCTGGGGTTGCGGCGTTTGCGGCTGCACATCCGCAACTCCTAGTGAGCGCTGAACTTCTTCTTTGACGATATCTCTGATAGATACCACTTGAGGCTGCGATCTGGGAAAGAGCTTCTGCAGTTCTTCGCGTACGACTGCTCTGACGGTCTCGCGCAGGTCGTCGCTGCCAAGGGCTTGACCGTCAATGTTGTTCGCGACCAGTGTTCGACGGTTATATTGCCCTGTCCGCATGTCGAGTCGAGCGTCTTCTCAATGGTTATGGCCTCGGAAACAAATTCAGCAACAGTATTGGGCGTGTTGCGTATCAATCCGGCGAAGAGCTCTTGCTCGACACCCCTCATCAAGAAGCGACGTTTTTTGTCTTCTGGCATGTTATGGTCGGCATGCTTTAACAGGCGAATCATCTCCTCCGTGAAAATCGTGACGTTCTCGTTGGGCAGTTCGTTGGGCAAAAAGAGTAATTCTTTTTGTAAAGCAGGCCGTCACACCGCGTGAACGGCGTGGTCTGACCTTACGTGCGGGCAGCCTCCAATAGGGGTATTAGTGTAGGATCGCGACGTTGTTCACATATAAAGGTACTAACGTCAGGAAACTCGGGAATGCTGGCAAGATAGTCGTCGAAGTTGTCGTCGTTAGCGTTGGAGTGTGGCGACGGGTGGCGAGACAAACAGTCGGCATCGGTATGACACCGACCACTCTTCTAGGCGACAGAAAAGTTGTATTCCTGAAGGCGTAACGCCCAGCGTGCCAGCCCTCCAGAAGGATCCCCGCAGTCCAACAAGCCATAAAAGGGAATGATGGTTCGTCACTATCTGGAAATGGCGACCGTACAGATATGGCCGAAACTTCTGGATGGCCAAGACTGCCAGGCATTCCAATTCGGTGACAGTGTAATTTCGTTCCGCTCTCGTCAGTGTCCGACTTGCGTATGCAACGACGTGCTGGCGCCCATGGTGAAGTTGAACGAGGACGGCGCCAACGTCCACACCGCTAGTATTAGTGTGTAGTTCAGTCATGGCCCCGGGATCGAAATGGTGCAAGACTGGCCCAGAGGTTAGTAAGTGCTTCAGCTGACGGAACGCGTCCTCACACTCTGTAGTCCACACGTACGGAATGTCTTTGTGAAGGAGGCACGGGATTGTGTGAGCAAGTTGAGCGAAGTTCTGAATAAACCGGCGGAAATACGAACAAAGGCCCAGAAAACTTCGAAGGTCCTTCGCTGTCTTCGGTTGGCTGAAATCGCGCACTGCAGCAATCTTGTCAGGGTCAGGTCGTTTACCATCTTTGTCGACGAGAAAGCCGAGAACGAGAGTCTTGCGATCACCTAAGTGATACTTCTTTGAGTTTAAAACCAGTCCTGCGTTTTTTATGCGGTCCAGTACGACGCCAAGTCGCTGATTGTGCTCCTCGAGTGCTTTTCCAAAAATGATTACATCATCGAGATAGCACATGCAGATCTTCCATTTTAATCCGTGTCGCACTGTGTCAATAAACCTTTCAAAAGTTGCTGGCGCGTTGCCTAAACCGAAAAGGCATGACATTAAACTCGAAGATTCCATCCAGGGTCACAAAGACAGGTTTCTCCTTATCAGCCGGGTGCATCGGCATTTGCCAGTATCCCGATCGTAAGTCAACGGAGGAAAAGTAGGAGGCGGCATGAAGGCAATCGATAGCATCGTCGATGCGTGGCAGAGGGTATACGTCCTTCTTCGTGGCGGCGTTAAGTCTTCGATAATCAACACAGAACCTCCAAGAATTGTCCTTTTTCTTAACTAGTATCACTCAGTCTGCCCAGGGACTGCAAGAGTCGTGGACAACACCTTTCCGTAGCATTTCTTGAACTCGCTCGTCAATTACTTTTCCTTCTACAGGAGAGACGCGGCACGGTTTCTGGCGAATAGGCGTCGCTTGGTCCATGTTTATGCAGTGTTGCGTTCGTGAATCAGGACGCGAAATGAGACACTGGTCTTGCGCGAAATCGAATACTGGCGCATAGCGGACAAGCAACTATTGCAATTCTGTCCGCTCAGAAGAGGATAGCGACTTGTTCGTCATCCGGGAGAATTCCAAGGTGTAGTCGCGATTCGCTGCACTCGCGTCGGTAGAAGCGTCAACGGCATCAATGGAGACAGTCGCCTCTGAGTGAAAGGTGGCCAGCTTGAGTCCAGTCGGCAGTAAAACTTGCTCCATAGACGTGTTCACCGTCCAGACATGAGCACGACCATCTACAGATTCTATAATGGATCGAGGAACCAGTATATTCTTCAGCATGGTAGGAAAGTACGGCTGAATTAAACCATGACAGTGATGCGGAGGGTCATGCGTGGAAATCACTGGAACAAATGCCGCAGCTTGAGCCTGTAAAAGGATGTCATGGGACACGGCAAAAGACTCCCTGCGTGTCCACGTTAGGTACTTCTGGTATTGGTGATATCACGTGACTTCGAAGAGAAATTTCACCAGCCCCACAATCTAACAATGCACCACATTCACCAAGAAAGTCAGTCCCAAGGATGATGTTGTGAGTGGTGTGTTCAAAAACAATAAATTCAATCGGAAAAGCTCGTCCACCAACACTCACTAGAGCAGAGCAAACACCAACGGGCCGCAAGGTTTCACCCCTAATTCCACGAAAAATAGTATTTCGGTCAGACGCAAACATAACCTTGTGTCCAAGACGATTTTTAAACACACTCATCACTGAAACTGTAGCACCGGTATCCACTAATGCATGAGTACTTAAATCATCAACACAGACACACACTTTGTTTTTGAGCATGGCGACAGGTGGAGGACTACGTGACCGTCCCGCGACCTCAGCTACATCGGTCGCACCAGCTAGTTTCCCAGCTGGAGTGGTGGTGAAAGTGAGCGACGGCGAGGCGATGGCGAGCGGCGATAGCCGGTGTTAGGTGGAGTAAGGCTGCGGTCGGAAGCTGGAGACTCGTGCCGGGATACATGTTCACACGGATGTCGTCGAAGAGGCGCAGCGGTCTGCCACGGCGTACTGTAGCACACTCCAGATTGATACTCGGGGATGGCCGAAACGTGCTGCTGCCGTCTGCGACAATACCTGGCGATATGTCCACGGATTCCGCAGCTAAAGCAAATAGGTGGCTCGCGGTACACAGGGTTGTCATAAAATGAGGTCTTAGGCTGGTTGTATCGGGGTGAAAGGCGTTGGGGTGGTATGGCCTGACGGCGTTCGAAGTTACGCGAAGGATGCCGGAACACCGTCGTGTTGACGCCGACACGTTGATCAAACAAGGCCCGATTTTGCTGTTAGTTTGCAGTTGGCCAAGTACCAGCTGTTCAGGACAGCGTGCGTCAAGTGTACATTGCTGGTACTCCCGTCCTCTGTCGCTTCCTCCACCTGGTGCTTGAAAGTGCGCTAGTTCTACCTTAACGAGTTGGCGTACGAACAAAGGGATGTCGTGGGAGGTGGAGACGTCCACACTTGTGACCGTGGTGACATTGTGAAGTCTACCAAATTTGGGCAATACTCGTCGCGTCTGCAGCGCCTCAAAAGCACGACAGTGACGTCTTAGATCCGAAGGAATACGCAGGTCTTCCTTGGAGATAAGAAAATTGCAGACATCCTCAGCGATGCCCTTCTGGCGATGTGCAACCTTATCTTCATCCGACATGCCCTCGTTGATAATTCTGCACAGTTTCAATACTTCTTCAATATAAGTTGTGCATGTTTCCTCGGGCAACTGCTGCTCTTCGCGAAAGCGTATGTTCAGCCTTCTTTCTTTTAGAACGTGAATCCCCAGAGCAGCACTTGATTTCCTGAACGAACATTTCCCATGTAATAATCGTGCTCTCGTTGTTATCGAACCAGGTAAGTGCAGTTCCGGTAAGAAAGAAAACGACGTTAGCCAGGTGCGTGGTTCTTTTTGACGAACCCAGCAGATGACTTGCCTTGGGCGCTCAGTATCATCTTGCATGCTTGTGTCGTGGCTGCCGCCAGCTGCTTGCGGTTAGTTCATGTCCGTGTCTTCAGGCGGTAGTCCGACCAAGCGCCGGCTTCGTCGGAGGGTGCGTAGAAGAAGGTTGTCCAGAGCGATTACCCAGCACCGTCCACCAAAGTTGTTACGGATGAGATGGATTTATTTACAAGATGATCGAGGGGGCATAGAGATGGGATCGCAGGCAGTCAGGCCTTCTCTAACACATGCGCAGTTCTTCGATCTCCTCTTCTTCGGCTCCAACGCAGAGCGTAACAATATATATGCAAGTAAACCTGAAAAGATGCCATTTTGGTGCCAGAGAGCGTACGATTGTAGGCCACGTTTGCCAGCCGTTGCCGAGTTTCTCAAGCCCACCACTCTTAACGGGCTCCGTAGATTCATCGGCTTGCGCTCTTATTTTCGGTGTTTCATCTGTAATTTTGCCTTTATTAGTGCCCCATTGACTCAACAACTTGGCAGCAGCGCTGACATATCGGCAGGGAATCCGATTGCGACAAGTCATTTACTACGCTCCTCCGGCTCCTTGCGTTCGTGTTGGATCTCCTTGAGATCAAATGACGCAGTACTGGATGGGATATCCAGTACTGCGCCATTTTGATTCCAGTGAGCCTACAGAAATTCACACGGACGCCACCGGTGTCAGTCTTGATGCGATCTTTGCCAAAACGCATGGACGGATATGAGGAGTATGTCGTTGCATATGCCAGCCGTACCCTACCAAAGGCAGAGTCAAACTATTCGGTAATGGAAAAGGAATGTTTGGCCATTTTGGGGGCAATCGGCAAATGCCGTACTTACCTTTACGGGTGCCAGTTTGACGTTGTGACTGACCACTATGCCTTATGCAGGTTGTCATCTATGAAAGACCCCACTGGCCGCCTCGCTCGTTGGGCTTTACGCCTTCAAGAGCATGACATGCATGTCATTTATCCTTCGGGACCGCAAAAATTCAGACGCCGATACCCTATCCCGTTCTCCGCTGCCTTCTGACTTACTTTGCTTACAAACTTCCACCCGCGATTCGTCGTACCTAAGCATCACTGACATGCCGGCAGAGCAGCGCAAGGATACCTGGATCGCTTGTCTGCTTGACGTTCTCTCTCAACGTTCGCTTGAATCTGTTTCATGCACCATTCGTCGTCAAGCGCAACAGTTTGTCGTTCGTGAAGGTTTGTTGTATCACCGCCATTACCAAACCGATGGCCGCAGGTGGCTGCTTGTTATCCTCCATCATCTGCGTTCGCACATATGCACCACCTTCCACGACCATCCTCAATGCGGCCACGCTGGCGTATTCAAGACCTACTGCCGCCTACGCCTGAGGTATTACTGGTGCGGCATGTATCGATATACTTGCCAGTACGTGTGGTCCATGCCTTTCGTGCCAGCGTGGCAATACTCCCCCTCAGAGCACCGCTGGCCCTCTACAACCTTTACCGTGCCCTGCACAACCATTTGACTGCGTTGGCATTGATCTCTACGGTCCCCTCCCGAACACTCCTGCAGGCAACCGGTGGATCATTGTCGCCGTCAACCATCTCACACGGTACGCTGAAACATTTGCGCTGCCAGCTGCCACCACGCTTGACGTCGCTCACTTCCTTCTTCGCCATCTCATTTTGCGACACGGTGCGCGCCAAGAATTATTAGGCGATCGTGGCCGCGTCTTTCTCTCAAACGCTGTCGAGGTACTTCTCCAAGAATGCTGCACTGTTCACCGCATGCGTACCGTCCTCAAACCAACGGCATAACGGAGCGTTTCAACCGTAACCTTGGAGATTTGCTTGCGATGTAAGTGTCCGATGATCAATCCAATTGGGGCAGGGTGCTTCCCTTCGTCACGTACGCCTATAACTCTGCGCCACCAACTACCACCGGCTTCTCTCCTTTCTTTCTTCTATATAGACGTGAACCATCATGTTCCATGGACACCATTTTCCCCTACCGACCCGATGTTTTTGAAGCGACGCTTGTTTCCGAAGTGGCTGCTTATGCTGAAGAGTGTCGTCAACTGCCCCACTCGTTTATCGCGCAAGACCAATGTCGCGAAAAATCTCGCCAGGACGAATGCGCATCTAGCGCCCACCATTCCTCGGGAATGCTAGTTTGGTTCTGGGTCCCGACCACTATTCCCGGCCTTTGCACCAAGCTTTTCTCGAATTACCACGGTCCCTACCGAGTAGTAGAGCAAACATCTCCCGTCAACATCATCGAGCAGCTCGAACCACCTTCCGACCAGCGCTACCGTTGGCGTGAAACACTTCACGTCGCACGGCTGACACCGTGCTACGACCCTCTTGTGCAGTCATTCCCCTGAGCCGCCAGGTTGGCTCCTTACTGCGTGGGAGTGACTGTAGCGGAGCACGTCTGGGGCACCAGCTCTGTGCCAATGTGGAAGACGTTGACGATCGTGTGGTGCGCTAGATATATATATATATATAGTGACGTCACAGTAAGGGCCGACCTTTATGGAGCCCGAGAGACGACACGGCGAAGAAGGGCGGCGTCCACAACCAGCCTGAACAGCCTTCGACACAGTCCACGCTGATGATGCACCCGCACGCGCGATGCAGATGAGGGGCACACGCATGATGATGATAATGTACAGATGATGAAGAAGTGCACAATAAATGCCCACACTAATTTCCCTCGCGCGAAAGCGGCCATCCTGGCCGCTGCCTAAAGGTACGGGGAACGCCGCGTGAAGGGCTTCATACGAGAAACGTGGACCACTTCGGCAGAGCGGCAACGGCGGTCAGTTGAGGAAACAACAGGGGTCACTCGATAATTAACTGGAGAAGTCATTTCCAGGACCGTGTAGGGGCGAATAAACTGAAACTGAAACTTCTCACACAACCCAGGAGTGCGAACTGGTGTCCGGAGCTGCACTTCATCGCCAGGCTGGTAGAATACTACGCGTTGATATGCCTCATAGTGATCCTTGCGGTTTCGCTGTCTGTCTGCGGTGTTGACGCGGGCATGCTGGTGACAATGGACGAGGCGGGAAACATCTTCTTCGCACGAAGATCGAGATGGACTGACAGCTAGGGGCAGAGAAGAAAGAAACATCGAGAAAGGAACTGGGTGAACGGCCATAAACAAAGTACAAAGGCAAGTAACCGGTTCTGCGCTGAACGGCGGTGTTATAGGCGAAGGTGACGAATGGCAAAATTGTGTCCCAGTTTCTGTGATCGGGTTGAATATAGGCGGCTATCATGTCAAAGAGCGTACGATGAAACCGCTCAGTCAGGCCGTTGGTCTGAGGATAATAACTTGATGTAGTCTTGTGAGTGGTGCCAGAGGCTTTGAGCACTTCGCCTACTAGTTGGGAAAGGAATGTCTTTCGGCGGTCGCTTAGAAGGACACGAGGGGCGCCATGGCGCAGGATGATGGATTGAAGAATGAAGGCAGCGACTTCGGAAGCCGACGTTGAACTTACACAGGCTGTTTCAGCATAGCGCGTCAGGTGGTCTACGGCTGTCACTATCCATCGACAACCGGCGGGAGTCATGATAAGTGGCCCACAGAGGTCGATGCCAACAACCTTAAATGGTTCCGCAGGGCATGATACTGGTAGTAATTGTCCGGCAGGAGCTGATGTTGGACGTTTGCGACGCTGACAAATGGCGCAAGAAGCGACGTATGTAGCAACACTGGTAGACAGGCCAGGCCAGTAGAAGCGACTTTTTATGCGGTCGTAAATTTTCTGGGTGCGAAAGTGGCCAGCACTCAAATCGTCATGAAAGGTCTGAAGGACACGCGCACGAAGGCAACGAGGTAGCACGGGCAACCAGCGTCGTCCATCAGGATGTTGGATACGGCGGTACAGCACGGAGTTTTCAAGCTTAAATTGTGTCAGCTGCCGACAAAGCCGGGCGTTAGGCGGGCGCGAAGCTCCACGAAGGTGGTCTATAATACGGCGACAGTACGAGTTAGCCAGTTGTTGAGACGAAAATGATTCATGGTCGTGCGAAGTGAGATGATCAAGAGTGGCAAAGGACAAAACCGCCGTAGAAGAGACGTGAGTGAGTGCGTCACTGCAGGAGGCGGTGTCGGAACCATCGATGAGTGCGGCTGTAGGAAGCGGGCAGCGAGAAAGAACGTCTGCGTCTTGGTGCTCCTTAGCAGACTTGTAGATGATTTCAAAGTCATATCCTTGCAGACGAAGAATACAGCGGCCAAGACGCCCTGACAAGTTCTTGAGTGTGGAAAGCCAGCATAAGGCGTGGTGATCCGTTACGATGGTAAAATGGCGACCGTGGAGATAGGGGCGAAATTTCTGGACGGACCCAACGACAGCGAGGCACTCCTGCTCGGTGATGGTATAGTTCTTCTCGGCAGGTGTGAGCACGCGGCTGGCATACGCAACGGTTCTCTCACGCGAAGAGTTGTCTCTCTGGAGGAGCACAGCACCGATGACATGGCCGCTAGCATCCGTGTGCAAGAGTGTGGGAGCAGTCTCATCAAAATGACACAGGACAGGTTCAGATGTGAGGGCGTCCTTTAGCTGGTCAAAGGTAGATTCACATTCAGGTGACCACACGAAGGGAGCACCGGAACGAAGTAAGTGGTGTAAAGGTGCAGCTATAGAGGCGAAATCGGGAATAAATCGGCGAAAATAGGAAGCGATGCCGAGGAAACTGCGTAGGTCCTTGGTCTTTTCTGGCCGAGGAAAGTGAAGCACCGCCGAAATCTTGTCAGGATCAGGTCGAATACCATCCTTGCTTACAATATGACCTAAGACCTTGATCATATTGCTTGCAAAATGACACTTTTTGGTGTTGAGCTGAAGACCAGCGTTGGCTATGCACGTGAGAACCTCGTCGAGACGTTGCAGGTGCTGTGCAAATGTCGACGAAAAAATAACGATATTATCCAGATAGCACAAGCAGGTCTTCCACTTCAGGCCACGCAGAACGGTGTCGATCATGCGCTCAAAAGTTGCGGGAGCATTGCAGAGGCCGAAGGGCATGACGTTGAACTCGTAAAGACCATCTGGGGTTGCAAACGCCGTTTTTTTCTTTGTCGGTTACGTGCATCGGAATTTGCCAGTAACCTGAACGCAGATTAAGAATGAAGAAGTACTCGGAACCTTGCAGGGATCGAGGGCATCTTCAATGCGAGGCATGGGGTACACATCCTTGCGCGTGATCATGCTGAGCGCTCGGTAATCTACACAGAAACGCACGGAGCCATCTTTTTTTTTCGGACCAAAACAATGGGAGACGACCAAGGGCTAGCAGAGGGGCGAATTATCTCACGTTGCAGCATGTCGGCGAAGTCTGGCTGAATAATTTTGCGCTCAGCTAGAGACACGCGGTACGGCCGGGGACGCACGATGGATCTGCCGTCTGTCTGAATCCGATGCGCTGTGACGGTCGTCTGTCCCATTGTTGAAGAATGGGCGTCAAATGAACCTTCATGCTTCTTCAACAAGGCAAGGAGCTGTTGCGTCTGCGAAGGGGTCAGGTCCGAGCTGATTACAGCAGCAAGAGCGGAGGTAGAGGCAGAATGTCCAGCAAGAGGGATTTCAGAGGGAGCATCCTTGAAGGGAACGACAGAGAGAGACTCTGAATCAGCAACGCAAGCCAAAGTGGTGCCTATAGGAAGTAGAATTTTTTCAGATGTTGTGTTCCTTGCTTCGAGAAGCGCAGAACCATTATCAAACCTACCTAGGCCTGAAACAATGGCTATGCCCTTTTCTGAGCCAACGCGCACAAGGTAACATTAACACATCGCCATGGTCGATGGCGTCAGACGTGATGGTGCAGAATTTGCTGACAGCCTGGAGGTACCTCGGTATCTTTTGCAGCGAGTAGACGAAGTGGCTGGTACGGTTCATCGCTGAGCGAATACTCGGTGTTCGGTCATATGTACGACACCTTGCCCACAAAAAAATAGCAGCCGAAGCAGAGGCAAGGAAATCCCATCCTAAAATGAGCGGGTGGGAGCAGAGCGACAGCACAGCAAATTCTATCTAGTGGACGATACCATCGATGAATACACGCACTGTACAAAACGCGGAAGGGCGGATTGGTTTCCCTTGAGCTTCAACCAGCGCGGGTCCATCATAAGGCGTCGTAACTTTCCTGAGACGCCTACATATATCGGAATGCATAACAGATAAAGTCACACCGGCGTCCACCAAAGCTTCAACGTGCGTACCTTCAACAAACACGGACATCATATTACAAGGGCGCGCTGGAGGAATTTTAGTCCTGTCTGTGAATTCAGTTTTTCCTCCGGAAAACTGCATTACTTAGTTTTCCGGGCGGCGGTCGGGGGTGAATGAGGCAGGCCGAAGCGGTGACGAGGAGCGGCGGAAGGGCGAAGGCGATCAGCGTCTTGTGGTACGGGAACCATTCGGCGTCTCGGTCGTTGCGGGTAGAGATGGGGAACGGCGCGTAGGGGAAGCGTAACGACGGCTTTGGTAAGAGGCCCCACCAGAATACGCATCGCGTTCACACAGGTCGTACCCGCGACGCTCATCTTGTTGGCGCTTGCGGCAAAAACGTGATATATGACCGCGATAACCACAGTAATAACAGGTAGGACGAGACGCTCGCCAAGGCGGGTAGTAAACGGCACTTGGTACGCTGTGAGATAGTGCGGTCAGATAGGGCGATGACGGCTCAAGTGGTAATGAGGGACCATTGGCCGGAGGAGCGAGACCAACCTGCGTGTATGTGGGTAGAGGCAACGTTGGGCGTACACTAGTTGGAGGCGCGGCAGCAACATGCGCGTATGTTGGTACGGTGCGAGGGGCCTGAGGGTCCACATTCGCAGAGCAAGTCATTGACGCAAGTTCCTCTCTGATGACGTCGCACAATGCTGCACCAGAAGGCCGAGCAGAAATCATCAACGGAGATGACAAGCCAAGTGATTGCAGTTCTTCGCATATGATCGCCCGGATCATCATGCGCAAGTCGGGGTCTGCTGCAGAATGGTGTTCGCTGAAGTTCGGCTGCAAGCATACGGACTCGAGCTCGTCGAGGCGCTGGCACGTCAAGACGATGTCAGCGACGGTAGCCAGGTTCTTGACGGCGAGCGCGTTGAAGGCCACAGTCCCAATACCTTTAAGAATGTGGCGTATCCTGTCTCACTCAGCCATGGCAACATTGACACGGCGACAGAGTGCAAGCACATCCTCGGTGTACGATGTGTAGGCACTCGCCGGAGTGTTGTTTGCGAGCATCCAGAGTTTTCTTCGCAAGGGCGGAGCGAACCGCCGGCGTGCCAAAAACTTGCCGAAGTTGCTCCTTGAAGTTCGTCCAATCGGTGAAATCAATCTCATGGTTGAAAAACCAGGTCTTCGCCACACCGGTCAGGCAGAACGAGACATGGCGGAGCTTGTGGGGATCATCCCACTGATTAGCAGAGCTTACGCGCTCGTAATCATCCAGCCAGTCCTCAGCATCTTCACCGCGAAGACCATCGAACAGATGGGGATCACGCTGGTGGCCGCTGATGATCACAGAAGGTGCGGCTTGTGGAGGCGGGATGGTTAGGTTAGAAGCGCCCAGCTGCTCGTCCTACGACATGCTGACGGACAGTGGGCACAAGCGGCGACCCCTACGAAGCTCCAGGGAGTAGGCCAGGGGCGTAGAGCACGGGGATCCAAGAAACACCTCCACCACGTGTGACGTCACAGTAAGGGCGGACCTCTATTGAGCCCGAGAGACGACACGACGAAGAAGGGCGGCGTCCACAACCAGCCTGAACAGCCTTCGACACAGTCCACGCTGATGATGATGCATCCGCACGCGCGATGAAGATGAGGGGCACACGCATGATGATGATACTGTACAGATCATGAAGAAGTGCACAATAAATGCCCACAATATATATATAAACATATACATATAAATATATACTTATATATATATATATATATATATATATATATAAATTAGCATTTACAACGAACGGCGAGACTGGGAGAGCTGTGTAGTACCGGAATTGGCGATATCTGACGCTTTGCGTAATCGTCAACACAAACATGTCGGATGAGGGCAAGGCCGGACACCTACTGAAGGGAATGGCCGGAGATGTGTGCATTTTTATCTCTAATTAAGACTTAACTATCCCGTCCAAATTAATGCCGCCGTCATAGTTCTAGGATCCTAACACACGTCGAATTTTTGCGAAGCTTTGGCTGGACAGTGCGACTACCATAGCAAGTGCGCAGGTATCTACTTCAATGACCTTGCCGTTTTAGTGCGGCCAGCTATCAGACGAACTGGACCATTTTCACGGCGCAGGTGCCAACCACTTGTGTCGCCAGTGTTCCGTTGGTGAGCGCTAGTTGGAGGCACTGGTGGCCTGGTCATGACCTGCCTACAGCGACCACGCCGCTCCCATGCCCAGAGAGCCATGATCTAGGTACAATCAACTAGTATTCGACGTCGACATGACACACAGCCTCGGCCTGGGTATACCATCTTATGGGCCTGTTGGACAACTGTAGCCAACTTCAACGAAAATTGGAGCCCCCTTGTGCTACAATTGGGCACTCAGGCACACATCGGGTGGTTAGTGCAGCCGTTTCCCACAACGTGCTCCGCGAGATCGCGTATATGTGCCTCGCATACCAGAAGCTGCATGCTGGCAACCATATGTCTTTTTTCGCCAGCCACCTCGAGAATATACGTGCATGTACATTGTGGAACAGTGTTAACAGCAGGAAAACTCAACAGTTCCTAAAGCATAACCGAATACATCCACTGTTCACGTCATCTCCTCGTTTATAATGCAACATTATGAAGGAGTGGAAAAATGAATGCAATCTTCGTAAAAGGGAAATGACAAGTTTAACAGTTACCCACAGAAGCTTTAGAGTTTTCTGCTTTTGGATGAATAACATGGTAGGGGTCACAAGGTCACTGGTTATGCAGCTTTTCCTCTGATGTAAGCATTTCTACTTCATCCAACCACTCTTAAGCAACGAGGTCAAACAGCAGAGGATGGAAGAAAAACTGCGGTGAAGAACTTGCTCGCGTGCCGGAACAAGAATGAAATAATCAATGATAGGTAGTTTCACCCGCTGCATCTTCAAGCCAATTTTATTTACAGCGGCATGTTGGTTGGGTCTTTACAGACACTATAAGAATTCTACGCATGGTGAGGCAAATGAGCCTCCTTATGAGCTGCAAAAAACTAAGCATATTTCTTGCCTGAAATTTTCTGTGCCTATATATATTGTGCCTATTTCCAATCGTGGAAGCCTCGCAAATTAAGGGAGCGCTATTATAAAGGGTATTACAGTAAACTATACATATATATCGCTCAATTAAATTCGCCTGTGTAGCTGAAATTCACCTGTGCATTCTCCTTAATTTTAGGCTATATGAACCCGTATGAACCAGTTTAAACATTTCAAAATTATTGGTTTCTGCAGCTTAGCTAGACTAGAAAGAAACCAGAAATTATGCAAAAGCCTGAACGTGAACACGAAGTGAAGCCGTGACCTTTTACGTTCAGCACTTTGATTTTCATTCGTCCACCTGTCTAATAATTCACTGTCGCATCGATGCTTCGCCTTTTAGGCGAAACTGTGGTATTTTATATGTACACGTAAACTGGTCACATCTATAAAATAAAATGTTCTCTTCGATAATAGAATGAAACGGAAGTGTGGCAGAGACGGCCATATTGCTGCTCTTATAGCGCAACCAACAAACTCTGACTGACGCGAAATGGGCTTCACTAAATTACTAGCCAGACACCATAAAAAAGAACAATTTTGTATAAGTCTATGGTTCGACTACTATCGAGTATTGAAATTTTCTCACAGAAGCAAAGGCATAACACGAGCCGCAGATGCCTTGATGTCTAACGGGTGTTACGTAGCCTTTCTTCCTCCAGTCCTTCCTTGTAGGTAGGGGCTGTACATGATCAGGTGGCACATACGGTAATCCCTCTGTCCCGTCGTCAATCCTGACGCAAGATGCCAGTTTAACATGCTCCTCAGGAGTCTGCAGAGATATAGAAAGTAATTAGGTGGCAATATTAGGAATGTTCGTGGATGCATTTGATTGAATTTTTTATATCTTCATTTGTACACAAGTTAAATTCTGCTGCAGCCAATAATCTTTCCTTAAGGGTAGAGATGAAAAGAAATGACAGAGGTGTAAGTTTTGTCTATGGTTTAATATAATTAAGAGATATCATGGATGTAAGGTAATTTGGAGTAATGGTAAATGCACAATGTAATAAATCGTAATACCTCGGTAATGCTGCTAGTAGATTAATTAATCTGTTTGGACGACCAAAATGTGGGGAGCTACACAAACAACATGAAACGGCTAGAATCAAGGCACTGTTATTTCCTGAAGATAGTGTGTCTTGGAAAAAGTGTGTTGCTAGAAAAGCGAATTGGCGTAAAAGTCTGCCATCCTACTGTCTGATACCGCTAATTTACCAACCGACAATATATATCAATGTCAGAGTTTGATTGGCACCGAAGGCGTAGAAAATGAATTGCGGCAAGCAGCTTCGCAAAATTTTACTTATATCGCTATTCAAATACAGGCCTTTGTTCAATCGGGGTGACATTTCAACAGATTTCTTATGCTTGTGCTTAGATCTTGGCCAGGAAGTGGAGCTTGCCCCAAATTTTTCTGTCGCGAAGCAGACTTTCAATTTATTCGCGACGCTTTTCTGCCCATAGAAGTAAATGTTTTCAGTTTCTGCAAAGTGCCGCAATTGCCTTTAAAGTTCCTTCATTCTGACTATTTGACAAAGCATTTCATACATTGAAGGCAAACCACGGCGTTGGTTCGCGCAATTACAAAATCTCAGACTTGATAATTTTTGGCTTAACAAAATTAGTACCAGCGTTGAGCATCGGACATGCTCCCGATATGAAAGTCGCAACGCTCGCTTTTCTTCTGAGCATCACGCCTGCAATCGCTGAAAAAGTGAAGCTCAAGTGTAATCCTGAGTATTTGCAATGATAGTTCTTAAGTCATTATTTTAGCAGAAAACGTGCATATCATTATGTGTGAAAGATATACTATTTGATCCATGACTGCTCGCGAGATCATTACTGATTTGGTCTTTCGTTGACATTTGTTGTCCCCCAAAACTCCCTTGCACAGCCCGTCCGCGTCGGAAATGGTTCCTCTTGATTGCAAAGTGCCGTATTTTAAAGGTAGATAACGGGCGTCGCCTGAATTTAGATTTTCAAGCCGTGCCTTCAGATTCGAATTCTTAAGGTCGCAGATCTTAAAGAGAGTGTGCGTCTTGGGTTGAAAGATTAAGCTGGTGGCGTTATACAAGCTGCTGTTTTATTTCAGGCAACTCACTTGGTACACAGCACCCGGAATGTGTTCTATTTTCTGTCCCTTTCATAAGCGGGGCGAATGAAAACGAATCTTAACGTTTGCATTTTAACAGAACCAAAAACCAAAAACGAGTGAAATTGTTGCGCGGGTGATTATTATGGTGGTGACTGCAAGAGCGAGCAAATAATGCCTATCTCACATAGATTAGTGTGCAGACTATAATTTGCAGGGCAAAAGAGATCAGCCTTTGAGATTGAGCTTGCTTGGCTTCGATTGGGCAGCGTCAGGATGAGGCATGAAATGACAGGCTAGGTTGAATCTCTGTGAGGTCTAACAGGCCAATCAGATTACTCTCCTTGCGCGGCCATACCAAAAGTTTACTTCAGATCGCAAACTTCCTACCCGGTTTGAGTCTGTGTAGAGCTCGCTAAGAGCTTACCAGGGACATACGGTGTACTGGGAGAAGATCGTTATCGCACAGATCGCTGAGCGCGCAGCGCATCTTCCTACGCGTCTCCATGGCGAGAAACAATAGGAGTTCAACGTCCTCAAATGGGTAGTTCATGGAGAGGCAATCCTTTCGGCGGCTGCGTACCGAAGAGGGTTTTTTATCGCGAAGAAAAGCAAGGGAAACACATGCAAAACATTCATGACATGTCTTCATAGTTACCTAAATGTCTATGTGGAGGCTCATGATGGTAATTATATTAAGGCCACCGCCGAGCTGCTCATAGCTGATCAATTCAAAGCCGCACAAACAGAAGAAGCATGTAAATGTATTTCGTTTAAATCAAAAAAAAAAAACTTTGGGGGGCACTTCAGCAATTCTTACGATTTGGCAATGCGAGATAATTATTGTCACGAAGTGTGTTGCTGAGTTTAGTGTTGCGGTGAAATGTCGCTGAGTTTAAGACTCCTACATATGTTTCCGAGTCCAATGTTGTGGCTTATGAAGTGGCAACAACGGAATACGACAAACCGGCCATATTGGAATCCGTCCACTGAGTTTAATTTGTGGAGTTATCATTAAACTAGTGCTTGACGCATATTGGGTTGAGTCTTCTTTCTCGATGGCACCACTTTTCAGCACGATGACACAACGTAGCCGAGCGATGAAAGTGCTTTCTGAGCGGCACCATCGTGTTGACACTAGATTTCTTCGTCGAGTTCGTAGGCGAACTCCACCTCATACACTGCAGGGATGTCGTAGCCGTCGTACGACGGGCCCCTGAAGCGCATTGCATGAATGCGTTACCATGGGCTCCGACAACGGCGTCTGCGGGCCCTCGACAACACGAAATCCAGAGCGAGCGGCTACAGTTCGCTCTGCCATCTCGCGAATCGCCCGCCAGGCTGAGCCCATCAGTTGCACAGGCTCGAACATATCCATCACTGTCGCATATTTCGACACTGGCGCAATGCGACGATCGCGCATTGGTTAGCGCACTCGGCTACGGAACTGTAGTAGTGAAGGTTGGAAAGACGATCGAATCCTCACCGCGGCCACTTTTCTTATTTAGATGCGGAAGGCGTAATTTGTGTGCCGTTGTTCTGCCACGCCTGACCCACCGCGGTTGTTTAATGGCTCCGGCATTCCGCTGCTAAACATGAGACCGAGGAATCAACTCCCAGCGGTGAGGCCGCACTTCGATCAGGGCGAAATGAAAAATGCCACTTCACCGTACATTGGGTACACGTTATAGAACCCCAGGTGATCAACATTAATGTGGACCCCCACGATGGCGTGACTCATAATCAGATCGTGGTTTTGGCACTCAAAAGCCTAGAAATTATTTTTTATTTATTTCTACCACGCCATTCGGATCACGGCGGGGTAGCAAAAAGAGAAATTAATGTTCTTTCATTAACAAGAGCAACCAGGCTGCCTTGTTACAGTCTTCCGAGGAAGCGACAGGCGAGAGGAGCACATACAGTTTATACAAAACCATTACGGGGGCGTACGGTTCCGAAGAACACAAAAATCGACAGCAGCATTTTAGCATAGCGAAGACTTCCATCTTTTTAAAGTTCCCTCAAAACGCTTCTCATACCCGCGATGGTTATTGGCCACACTGGAGATATCGATAGAAGCACCCAACAAGATCTAAAACAGTTGTAGAAGGCAAACGAGTAGTACGATATATTAGGCTATAACAAAATTATTGACAGCGATCATTAAAAAAAATAAAGCGCACCACGATCGATGACATAGCTGCGTAATCTTCATGAAAATTCATTGAACTTACACATAGAAGTAATAGTTCGGATCACCAACTACGGAGAACTATGCAAGAATACAGTTCTTATAAGTTGCTTTCTAGGGATGGGGAGTGCGGATGTATCAAATTGAACTAAAGCGAAGGGTTCATTTCCTACCATTCCATGGTTTTCCCCTGGGTTGGCTGATAGGTGAGTTCTCGCCAAGCCGCATTCACTCACAAAAATCAACCACGTCCGGCGATGGGATTCGACCCTAGGCCCTCCGCAGTAGCAGCCCAATGCCTAACGATTAGGCCACTACATTAGTGTCGCGCATGCAACCGGATTATAATAAGGCATAACAAATACAAGTTGTTGTTATTGTTGGCTCCACACATGGCTCGAAACCAAATACAAGTATTGTCGCTACTACGTGACAATACTTTTTCTTCTTAATTGCATAGAAATTAACGTTAGTAATGCGTAGAAAACACTATATGGAGCAAATTTTGATCACAAACGAACCAAAATAAAACGTATCCATGAAATTGAAAAAAATACATATCACCGCCCCTTCCACTCTTGAAAGATGGTCGAACAGCGAAGCTGTGCAATCGCGGCTGCTTGGCTGGCCCGAACGGCGCTACTTGCGGTGAATGGGACGCGTGGGCGTCCACGGGCGGCGGCTTTCCTGGCGCGTTCCTCACGACGTGAGCAAGCTCTCTTTGGCGCTCACGTCAGGTGGCTTCTTCCTCGGGAGTATAAGCAGTCTTGGCCAGTCTCAAAGAAGGAATGCGGAGCAAGAACTGATTTCTTTTGTTTTCAAGCGAAGCTAGTATGGCGTCACAAGTGCCGGTGCCGTTGAAGGTGTAAGCGGAAAAAACATGTCTCGCTAAAGTGAAGGAAAACGGCGGGAAAGGCTAAGGATAGACCGCTGGTGAAACACATGAGGCGTGCGCCCTTAACACATGACGGGAGCACTTGCTTGGAGTGACCGCGCGCCAGAGGAAGGGAAGGAAAGCGCCTCGCGCCCGTTGCGTTGGGTCTCCTTTTTACTGCACGCTCGGAAAACGGATGGGAAGGCGTCGCGTGGTTCTGTCGGCGGGGCAACAGGCCGCTTTCGTCTAGAAACAACCTCAACGTCGCCGGGAGCAGTCTCGCGCTCGCCGTGCGGCTCCTACGTTCAAGGCAGCCCAAGCCCAGTCTCCGTTACCGTGGCAGGCAGCGGATCCCACGTTAAAAGCCCGTCTTGCCGAAACCCAATGTCAACGAAGGGCCGCGCACCCCGAGGCCAGGTAACGCGACACCAAATTTTGAGGGTACGACAAGCTTCGCGAGCCGCCCTGTACCCTGTAGGGGAAGTGCCGACGAACTTATACGCCACCAAGCCTCTCACTGACATGCTTTTCGAAAACGCTCATTGGCTGCCTGATTCACACGCCCTCTTCTCAGCGCTGCTATCTGCCTCACTCACGCCCCTCTCGGCGCGCCGGAGCTGCCTCTCTCACTTTCTCTCCCAGTTCACGTGACCAGCGTGACGCCGAGCAGCACGACGGCAACGGGTCGACGAAGAACAACTCTGCTTCTAAATATCTGCCAAACAAGCACAAACGTCCGGAAGCGGAAGCCAGTGACGAACAGCATCAAAGGTTTAGACAATCCATGTAGTCGAGGAGCCTCTTCTCGAGTTTCAGACCTTATCAAGTGAGGTGGCTCAGCGTGTTTGTCAATCACGAGACCCCTCCATAAAAAATTAAGTCGCAGTAACATAACTCATCTGGTATACGGTCCTTCCGAACGGAAGGAACTGAATATAGAAATATGTAATCGGGTGTTGTTTTTTGACAGTTTGGTGTAAAATATCCCAAAAATCAAATGCGTCATGACAAAGAATGAAACAGTGTTCTATAACGTCTGGTTGGTTGCAAAGTCTACAATCTGAATTTTGCTGCATTTGTGCGTGCTGTTTAAGAATATTTTCGGTGCTGGCACTATAAACAAGCTACGGGACACGGCAAAGTTCGTCTTCATAAGAGTGTTTTGGTACACCGATTCAGGAAAATGTTTATGCGCAAGTGAATCCGGCTTTTAACAATGAGAAACTGTGAACAACTTATTTTGAAAATGCCCGCTTACGTGACAAAAAGGAAAGGTACATGCGAAATAAGACTTGTTCGAATAAGTGGAAGAATAAATAGACGACGAATCTTTTTAAGCTACGGAATCGCACGAAGAATTGACCGAAAAACAAATGGACAGTACGCGCACCTCACTTCTCAAGTGGGTGGAAACGCTCGTCCCTTACCATGACCTTCCATGATGAATGCCAAACAAGACTTCGAAATATCCTACCAAATATCGGAATATGTACACGAGAACAGTACAAGACCTGCTAAAAATTAAGGAGCTCTGAAGCATTAAATATATTGCTTGCCTTAGATTTCTGAAAAATGCAGATCTGTTTGAAAAACAACTGTTTGACAAATTTCAAGAAATGACGGTTATTGCCGACGTCGATTGAGGGTTATTATTACGGAAGTTGTGGAGAGGCACATAATTGAAATTGAAAAATTCAGAGCCCTTCCACTCCGTGAAGATCGTCGAACAGCGAGGCTGTGTTAGTTACACCGAGTGTTACATGTGCATGTGTTGCACGTGATGCAATTGCGTAAACAGAAGTAAATACAAATCCACAACACGAATGAAACGGGGCGAGGCGAGAATAGGCAGTGGCTTCCGACACTACTCGACGAGTGTCTTGTTCTCTGGTCGAAACCTGCCGAGCCGCCGCCAGAGCCGCCTACCTCTCATTGCTCGCCTCCTCCACAGTGCGCCTCTCCTCCTCGGCTTGTAACTTGACCTGCCTTCTAGCGGCGCAGCTATCATCTTCTCCTGGTCACGTGACATACGGGACAACGCTGAATGGATAGACGCCGAAGGCTCGATTTAGAACGGCTTAGCTGCTAAAATAGTTATTGTGAAAGGAAGACGTTGTCCAATCAAGTGCGCAGGACGCAGGGCCAGGGATTCACTGGCATCAACAGCCCGCCGTGCTTGGTAGAAGAGCGCCTCTTGGGACTCCTTTTCCTCGTTGGGGAGCCAGGTCTCCCAATGCTCCATTGTGAATTTTCGCGCCCGAATGTTAACCGTGTAAATTTTGGGTAGGGTGAGTTTATTTCGCATTCCCATGTAATATCGACAAGACTTATATCCGCACCATGTATGCAGTGGAGTCTATGGCGTGTCTTAACCATAGGTGCGGGTATGTATTTGTCTCCAGGCCGCGCTACTCATACGCTTCCCTTACACCTAGCTGACGGTGTGGCTGGGGTAGCGCAGTCTTTTTCACTGCTGGTGTTTTAGGACATCCCGCTACCTGTGTCGCCTTTGGAGGGAGGAGGGTGTCTGTATGGGGCACAGTCGTTCGCTGAGTAATAAACTAACTCGAGCTGCACTCTCCACTCTATCGTTACGCGTGGCTACGATTTGTCCCGGGCACCGCATGATTCTGTATTCCTGGTTTAGTGTTGCACCTAAGAGGCGAGCGATACACGCAGGAGCGCGGCCGCTATTGAAATAACGGCAAGCTATTTCAGAGTCTGTGAAGATATATGATCCATGCCTCATGACTTCTTTTGCTTTCATTGCGACGGCAACCTCTAGGGCTTCCACAATGTTAGCTGAGCTGGTCTTGGCTGAGGCGTGGGTGAATATACCTGGCGTGTGTGCTGCATCAGCGGCGGCCAGCAAAAAGCAGTGTTTTCAACAGTGGGCTACTTCCCTGTAAAGTGTGTCTGGGTCCGTTTCGTAGTCTTTTGTGAGTTGTCTTGCTCTGGCGCCGCGATGCGCTCGGAGGTATAAGGTATTCTTGTTTTTCGGTGTAGGCGCTGTGTGAATTTGGGTACAGATACTATTGGTGAGGGAAATGAGTTCCTCGTCACTGTATTTCGGCCGCATAGGATACCCTAAGCCACGAATGATATTATGGCGAGCCATCAGCGTCTCCACGACGACGACGATGTTGCGCCTCGGCTGCTCCGCACGTTCGAGCTGAGCGCGTGAGTAGAACGGCGTCAAGACGGCAAGAACGGCGTCAAGAGCAACAGCGTCTGTGGTTGTGCATAATAAATGTGGGCAACCAAACGCCATCACGTCTTCCCACAAGTGGTGACCCTGCACTTCCGACGGCAACACGCCACCTGCTTGTTCCTTCGCCAACTCACCGAGTGTCCACGGTACACACCTTCAGCCTCGTTCATTCCGGCTGATCATGGACACCACACCTACACTCTTAGCACGGTAACGTTTATGTTAACCTATATATGCGAGTAACTTATAACATAAAGGTTACTCGGTGACTAAAAAAATTTGATCTTTGTGTTTTCGTGAATTTTCGTCGCGGCTAGAGGTTACATGTGCCGAAGCGTATATTTTAAAGGTTACTGCAACGCCAAATGTCTTGTAACCTTTAGATTGTAACCTCTAAACGAGTTGGCATTCGTGGCTTAGGGGACCTACTGTATGGATTGGAAGTGTACTTATTATTGTGTCATATTGCGATCCTGACGTGGTGTTTTTAGCCGGGACTAACCAATACGATATGTTGTGTGGCCGAGGGAATGAGGCAGGTTGGACTAAATTATTATTTTATTGACACCAGTGGGGATCTTTGGTTTCGCAATGTAAAAAATAAATTTAAATCTTGCACGAGCGTATGCTCAAGAGAGACAGCATAAATTCATTCGGCACTGATCTCTACTGCATACGTGCCATTATAATCTGAAAGGAAGCCACAGAAACAGTGAACATAAAGCGGAGAATATTGTGGCAAACGATGTTGTGGCATGAATTATCACTACGGTTCAAAGTGATGGAAAGCCCCCCGCTACCGCTGCGGTAATTTTAGGTTGTGGTATAAAACATAGGCTTGTGTACCTGCACAAAAACTAAAAGCGGATGCATTATGGTGATTGAATGTATATTTGTACTCAATATTTTTTACTATTATTTTCTTGTTTGTCAATGCTCCCTATATTCGCGTTTGTTTTATATTTTCCTGAAACGCAACACTCACTAACAGCGGGCGCACACTGAAGGTCGCACGTGGGCGCACGCTAGAGTACTGTAAAATCTCGACGACCGACAGAATCAAAGCGTAGAGTAGGTCGAATAACTAATCTGCAGGGCGAGAAAGGTGCTTCGTAATCAGACTTACTTGTACACTGTAACTGAATGTTTGGCCACCGCGCTTTCGTTTTCTTCTTTTATTTCTTTTTTTTGTATTTTTACATATTAGAGGGAGTGGTTCCTAAATTACAGCAAATGTTGGGTTCATTAGAGAACGCCAGACACGCACCAATTTTGCCCGCTCAGTGCTCACTAACACGCCAGAAAGACGCCGTTTCATTCACATGACAGCGGGCGACAGCCGCTCCAGTAAGGTCTCGTAGAGAGATGAACGTGCGCTCTCCGTGGGAGGCCACAATGGCGGCCGGCCAAATGAGCAGGGAGAAAACATACAAATACAAACGAACAGCAACATCCTGAAACATTAGAATATTATTGTCTTGATATATATGGTCCTGTGATACTTTGACGGAACAGTAGTTTGATTATTATATATCTTTAGTTGCGCTAGATGCTGGGCGTAGTCAAACGCACTTCAGCTTCAGCCAAACATGAGCGCTGTCATATCTCCTTCGCATTGCGCAGCTCTCGCGATGCATGCCGGGAAGAGTATCGCCGGTGGTGTCGTTTTGAAACGGTCGTGTCGCGCTTTGTTTCATCGCTTTAAGCACGTTTTTACGCTCTCGGATTTGGTGGCGGGCGCTTACCAAGCGTGTTGTGTGTCTGAGTCACTCGTGAGGGGTGGTACAGTTACTAAATAGACTCCTAAAGGTGCGCGCGCCGCTGAAAAGAAGCCATGACGCCGGGCGTGGAGCAGGGACATGTTTGGCGTGCTGCGTGGCCGCTGCGACGAGACGCATTGCCGATGGCCAATGGTAAATGTTCTTCGCTTACCTGAGAGTGGTGAGCATCGTTTGTGTTGTGACTGCTGTAATGAATGCCGAAGACAGCAATAAATGTTACCTAGGTAAGCAATGCTTCCTGTTCAACTATTTATTTGCTGGTTTGTGTCTGTCGGAAATTTCAGCGTCAATTCCTGCTTATGTTCGCACTATTCAGTTTCATTGAAGTGAAATACTTGCTGGCTTCATAAACACTGTTTTTCTAATATTTTTTGTATGACTATCAGTAATCGTGTAGGTTATTCTTAAATCTCAAGTTTATGTTGCACTTTTATGCGGACGTGCAACTTTGACCTCATGCACGGAACTGGTGTTTTGTGCTGATATTCAGTTTGTAATCACTTGATATTGCGTTTTGACTGTTAAACTGTCACATTAATGCGGTGTTGTCCTTTGTGTACTGGAGGGGAGTACGAACTGATTTGAGAATTCATTTTCGTTCAGTTTTTTAATCTTTAATTTTTATTGTCACCGACATTTCCTTGACAGAAGAGTATATTCGCCTTAGGCGTGTTTAATTATTTTTTCTGCGGTAGTTTTTTATCTGTTTGCGGTTTATTTATGTCTCTTTCATTACATGTTAATAGCTGTTGATTGCAGGGCGACGCTAACAAGTAACTATGAGATTGTAAGATTACTTTTCTGTCGTTGTAGGCTCCACTACACAGCAAGGAGGTCGGAGAATTAGCAACTGACATAATAGCACCAAAGAGACATGATTGTGCTCGCAACAGGGATGAGGTCGTCCTCCTCGTGGAAGTCTAAAACTTATATGTATTTGTATTTGAACATACTGTACACGAACCTTCAACATTTCTCTTTTTTTGCCCCATTCCTCGTGATGCTGTAGAAATTTGTGCTGCCAGGCAGCGCTGTACTCAGTTTTTTTTTTCATTATTGCTTCATGGCCGTGAAGTAGAAAACAGACGAACGCAAACTGTAAATTTGCTTGTGAAGGGAAAGCTTTGAGTTACCTTGTTTTGTATATGCAAATAAAGTAATCATGACATTTTCACTAAATGTTTTGTGTCAGCTTTCCTTCTCACAGGTGCTACTCACATCATTTTCAGAATGTGGGTGCTGCCGTCTCATACCTTTATAATTATTTTCGATACAAGAGATGTTGCATGCAGAAATGCATATTCATTCTGAAATGTGTCACCTTTTGAGATGTGCTTTCGACTTGTGCAAAATATAATTATTAGCAATCTCGCTATCATGGGATGACGACATGATACTTTTTGCAAAAAACTTTCAACATAGCCCGCAGCAAAGAAATATGTTGTGGGGCGAACCTGTATACGATGTATTCACCTATACAAAAGCAACATACTGTTTATTTCATTAATTATTTTCTGTCTTGCAAATTTAATCTAAAATTACCAAGTATCTGCCAGCTTACTTCAAAAAGTAAAACTGCCTTGATGCATCGTGCATTCTATACTAATTCCTGGAAGCTGTCTTGTGTAAATCACCCGCGCTGTAAAGTAGCAAGGTGGCAAAGGTTTACACGTTGTTAACCAGTCTGTCCTTGAATATTAAAAAGAGAATTCGAGACGAAATGTTGATTTCTGTGGAACAAGTTTTATAGTCATCGCAACAGAATTTCAGCAATAATCATTAGTACAAATTGCGCCAATAAACTCGAATAATCATCATTAGTACGAATATTACCAATGTTTGATAGATTAGCAGGTAAATAAAGAATCGTGGTTAACGGCAGAGCTGGTCAATCAGCACTCCATATCCGGTTGCTGGAAGCATTCTGCCACAGAATAGTCTCAAAAACACGTACTGCGAACATGCCATACAATGCATTGCTGTTCCAGTTGAGAAATTTACAGAATTTTGCAGCAAACATGCCATAAAATGCATTGCTGTTCTAGCTGAGATATTTACAGAATTTTGCTGCAGGTGGTGCAGAAAGAATAACTGAAACAGCAACGCACTTCATTGCAGATTAAATTTCTCTAATTTGGTGCCAGGCACAATTATGGCAAATCGGTATGCTTTCAGTAGTGGCAGCCTATGCAATTACATGTCTCTAAAGAAATGAAAAAAGCTAATTAGTAAAATTTTGTCCCCAAATGTATTGACTATCGCGCAAATGCTGTCTGTCGCCGCTATGAAGTTTTCACAGCAATAAAATGTCATTTTGTCTTAAGACCTGAATATATTTTACTTTTCGACAATGAGTCATGTCCAATAAATTAGGGCATAACCCCTGCGGCCATATTTAGGAACCTTTTTTGTAATCTTTCATATAGGCATCCAGTCTTGCACGTTGTCACCCGCGCTTCCTTCTGCGCATGCACATGAATTTTGCACATTGCTCTTTCGGCCACCCATTGAACTTCACTGCAGGGCACTAGCATAACTCACTGAGCAGTGTTTTCAGAAAAATTGAATTTCGGAAGATCAGCGGAAGTTCAACAACTTTCCGTTAACTACATCGAAAGGATACATTTTTCCGATAACATAAGCTTTTACGGCGCTTAGTTGTAATTTGCCTGCTGAGTTATAGCAGTGATTTAACCTTGACCAAAGCGCTAATGTAACGCAGCAGAGAAGTTATGACTAAGTGCCTTAAATGCCTATATTTTCGGAAGAGAGTATCCTCCTGACGTTGGTAACCTAAAGTTGTAGAAATTCGGCCGATTCTTTGAAGTAGAATTTTTATGAAGTTCTGCTCAGTGATTT
>NC_051158.1:68215794-68253186 GCF_013339745.2 Dermacentor silvarum | reverse complement strand
CAGTCATACAACCTCTGCAGCCGCCTTACGACGGGCCCTTTAATGTCGTCAAGCGTTGCCCGAAGCATTTCGTCCTGCTTCTTAATGGACGCGAAGACAGTGTCTCCGTTGACGGCATAAAGCCGGCCTTCCTCGACACCGACGCCGTTCCTGAAGACGACAGGCTATCCACAAACACCAGACGAACGCGCTTCGCAACAGCAGAACGTACCAGCTGCTCATAGAGATCGCTCTTTCGCACACTCGCTACCTCACTAGAGGGGGGGCCCTATGGCGAGCCGTCAGCGTCTCGACGACGACGACGATGTTGCGCCTCGGCTGCTCCGCACGTTCGAGCTGAGTGCGAGAGTAGAACGGCGACAAGACGGCAAGAACGGCGGCAAGAGCAACAGCTTCTGTGGTAGTGCATAATAAATGTGGGCAACCAAACGCCATCACGTCTTCCCACCATATAACTACCCGTGGTTCCTTTCTTCTCTCCTCTCTCTCTGTCTCCTACCAGTGGGCATGGACTGATTCTTTCTCGTTACACGATGAGGACTCTGAGCCTCAACTCCTCAAAGCTTGTGTAGATCCCTGAGGCTGGAAGCTGATCTGTGGGTGTTCTCATTGTTAGTCTGAGGGCAGCCTTGTTGGCGGTACGCAGGACCGTTTCGACTTGTTCAACCTCGGTTTTGTTAAGTTCCAGACAGGTGAGACCGCACGTCGCTCGGGTAATTACAAAGGCGTGTAATAGGCAAGTCGTATCCGCATCTCTAAAGCCTTTGCGCTGGCAGGTAACTCGGTACACATTGCGCGCAGTTTAACTGTGGTGGGAATTATTTAAGGTTTCTGGTTTGTGTGCGTATTACCCTGTACGCACAGACCAAGTATGGGTGCTTTGGCTACCTCGAGTATGGAGTGGACGTCTAGTCTCAGGTCGAAGGGTTGCGTTCGTCCGTAAACTCTGCGATGTACCCGAACAAACTGCGATTTTACTGGGGACCAGATTACAGAGCAGCCATCCGCAAAGAACAGAATTGAAAAATGTTTCTTGTATAAGAAAAGGCCTGGGGAAGCAGGTGGGTGGGGCCCCTACTCTAGAACCTGTAACAGTACTGAAGGTTGGGCGAGTTGGTAGCTATTCATCTTGAAACTGCAGCGCACACACAAGAAACGAGGACCTTTGCCTTGTGTCCTCGTTTCTTATGTGTGCGCTGAAGTTTCAAGATGTAGAGCTCCGCTGGCCTCAGCAGCCCACCGTGCTTGGTCGAGGAGTGCCTCTTAGGCCTCCTTTTCCTCGCTGGCGAATAAGGTCTCCCAATGCTCCGTTCTGAATTCTTGCGCCGGAATGAGAGGCGTAACAATTTTGGTGGCCTGAGCTCGCATTCCCACGTAATGTGGGCGAGTATTGGTTGGCGTCCGCGCCACGGGAAACTACCCACGTATGCGGTGGGGTGGATGGCATGTTTTACAAGTAGGCATAGGTATGTGTTTGTCTGCAGGCGGCACCACTCATACGCTTCCCTTACACCTAACTGAGGGTGTAGCGGGGGTAGCGCTGTCTTTCGCGAACTGGTGTTCTAGGATATCCCGGGGCGCATGCGGCGCCAAGGACGGAAGGAGGGTGTCTCGGTGGGGTACACTCGCTCGGTGAGTATTAGTTCGAGCTGCACTATCCACTCTGTCGTTCCCCGTGGCAGTGATGTGTCCCGGGCACTTCTGCAAAGAGATGTAGTTCCTGAGCAGCTTCTTGTAGAGTATTTTTTTTCTGTCCAACTGGGGCCCTCTATTTAGGCGTAGTGTGATCTCATAAGCGTACAGCGCTTAGCGGAAGTCAGAAAAAAGCACCCAGAACAAAAGCTTGTTCTTTACCTAATGAAAGGCTTTGACGACGTTAATCTGGAGAAGTGCTAGCTGATCCATACCACCATGAATGGATGTGGAACTTAGCTTGTTTGTACTGATTCATATAAAAAAACAGCACAAGAATAGCGAGACGAGAAAGAAGAGACAGGACAAGCGCTAAAATACCAAAGGCGAAAATTTAATCACGCACAAGGGTATGTGCGGCCTAGGGGAACAGCGCACTCAAGTACTTCTTGTCGGACGTGCGTCCTAACAGTAAATAAAAGGTACAAATTCACTGTTGCATCGATGTGTTCAGTCATGGAGATAACTAATTACTTTCTCAGTCAATCCCACCGATGACATACTAACGCATGGCAGTCTTTTGCAATGCACGAAAACAGCTTCAGAAGTTTCATTAACGCTTTTTCATTCAAACCATTTATTGCGATAGCGATTATATGTACCCTCCAGGGGCATTTGTGCCATCATCGTCGTCACCATGAGGTTCTGTATAAAGTCCACGGTCGATAAAATTGGCCCCGCGCGCCATCTGCTCTATGTGCCAGTGAAAGCGTGCGAAGGTGAGCTGGCTGCAACAGTGGAGTTTCTCGAAGTAAATTAAACCTACAAAAATCGAGCTTTTTCTTCCTGGAGTGAAAAACCACGTACTCAGTTTTGTCTGTATTCTTATATAGGTGGTTTCCATTAAAGCATGAATGGACTCTCCGTAGCCCCTCACTGATTTTATCTTCGATCCCCTTTAAGCTGTCATGAAGCTGTTTAAGCTCTTTGTTGAAACGCCCGGTCGTTGACGTTCGCCATTACCCGCGCCTACCTTCTCCCAATAGCTGCCCAGATGGTTCGCATGTTCTTGCCTTCCTGAGGTTACACCCAGCGTCTGTGCAGCAACCCAAGATCTGAGGGCTGGAGACAAATTGGCTACTAAATGATCTCTGGCTTCTAGCATGTTTCCAGCGGACATCGCGTGGACGTCTGCATCATAGCTACCGTCAAGAGCTGCAGGTTGCCTAGCAGTCCACGGAGTTCTTCTGGCAGGACCTTGTCTCCGCGATACCCAAGAGCATCGGTGAAAAAAATAACAGCGCGAAATATACAAGGTTTCCCCTGCAGGATTAAAGTCTCTGAGGCTGGTTTTGGGAACCTTCTTGCAATGGTCCTTGTGAATGCTAGAAGTCAAGGATCCGTTCATAGTTCACAGACCGTAACAGGTTTCACACTTTCTGCCAATTCCTGCACTGCAGGTGTGCAAGCTTTCTTGGTGGATATAAAAGGGTTTTTTTAATTTCTTGCCTTACTGTGACCTCTTGGAAGTGGTATAGAAGGGCATAGAAAAACACGGCGTTTCGTGTTATCAGAACATCATTCGCACCATTGCCTCCCGGTTCAAGGAATTGTTATTACCGTACAGTGCTCACCAATTGGAACACGATATTCGGAAATATGGCGGTCGGCACTTTTTTTGCCTCACCGGTGGTCGCTGGTGACACTGAGATGATGCATTTTCGTGCCACATAATAGCGAGAATCTTTGACAGCGAGAAACTAAGCCAGCACCATGTTGTCTGAGTATCGCGTTTCAATCGCTGAGCACTGTACCTCTGCTCCACTATGATTGAACACAATGTGCAATTGTACCTACAGAATGAAGGCGTATGCATCGGCTTGCACGCTGCATCAATTTTGAGCGATCTTCTGGTGCATTACGATTGGTTCCTAAAGAATACATCGAGCCCATTTGGTCTATCAGTATCTTCCGATATGTAGACAAATACCTGATAGTATACCGTGCTCAAGCTGAGGAAGGCCCCTACCAAGCTGAAATAAATTTCAGCTTGTTCTATACACATTTCGCGGCCTCACTTTACGCGGGTTACCTGTCTATGGCGCGATACGCTTTCTCGACTTAAAGCTGCAATTCTGCTAAATCCATTGATGCTGAACCTTATTCTGTCGTTTTCTTCAAATCACTAAAAGTTTGCGAAAAGAGCCAACGCCAGTAGCGCCTTCAGGAACGATTTAGCCCGCTCCTGCCATTACCAGGTTGCCCAAAGCTAGGATACTCAGGTACAGCGACTTAAGGCAAGCGGCTATCCTGAATCTCTGTTTTCTGACTAGACTGGTACGCTTTTGCGTAAGGTCCAGACCATCAAGCACGACGTCCGGACGCACATTGACAAGTTCAAGCGGGCGGTGATCCCACATGTGCACAGAGATCTCCTTCGTGTTAAGAAAGCCGTGGGACGCGTGAGGGTGCGTGTTGTGTATTCGGCTTTCAACAAATTAGGCTCCCAGTGCAAAAAAGTTAATACTAGCGAACGCGCCAACAGATTCTGCATTAAGAAGCACATCACAAGCTGTGTTCCGCACAAAAGAGATGCCGTGCACGAGATCCTGACCTCGTGAGGCCTATCGTATATTGGACTATCGGGCCGTTGTCTTAAAGAGAACCTGCGTGAGCATGCCAATTACGTGAACACAGAAAGCGGGAGTAATATGACCATCCACTGTGCAAAGTGAGGCTGCTATCCGGGTTTCAAGAGGCACGGATTCTGCACCGGTACAGTGCCCAAACAGCATGCGACATTGTTGAAGCCTTTGCCATGATGTGTAAAGGTCATGCATACGTCAGCGCTCATTCGACTGACAGTGTGTTTAGTTACGTTCGCCACTAATATGATACTGCATTCTTGGTTTACTCTTGCGAGTTCACTTGCTCAGTTAGCTGAGGCGTGGCGCTGCTGACCACGAGGTCGCGGAATCGAATCCCGGCCGCGGCGGCCGCGTTTGGATGGAGGCTAAGTGCAAAAATGTGCCTGTGCTTGCGTTGTAGTGCACGTTAAGGGACCCCATGTGGTGAGAATTGTTCCAGAGCCCTCCACTACAGCGGGCCTCATAATCAAAATTGCTTTTGGCACGTAAAACCGCAGAAAGAAGAATAAGTTCTTAATCACTTCATGCATGTGCGATGGGAAGTGCTTGATAATTCCCCTCCCCACAAACCCCTTCAAAGGTATATTTGTGTATGAGCACAACCCAACTTGTTGGCACTCAGTGCTTGTCCTGTGTTCCTTCTTGTCCGTGTTTATTTAGTGCAGATTTTTTTTTCACCAGTGGATTAGTACTAACTAGCAAGCGTTCATATCCCTTTGGGATATCCAAGAAAGCGTTGACACCGTGCTCAAGGCTTAGAATGCAGAATATTGGCGGCACTGTCATCCCCGAATGTGCAGAACAAGTACTACGTTTACAAGTACTACTTTTGGGTCCAAAGTTATGTGTAGCTTTAACGTTGGACAAAATCTAGCTACCCTCTCTCGCAAGATCCGCAGCGTGCTAATCAGCACCAACATAAGATGGTGGTATCATTCTTGAATGCGTTGATGGCCTGTCAGACTGGGCTTCCTGCAAAAAGGCGTATCTATACTCGGTGCGGTGGACCCCTTCATTATTTCCAGCACATTAGGATGAATGAACAACTTTATTTGTCAGGATTAAAACCCTTCAGGATCAGCTGGAGTGACATAGTCATCTATTCGTGGTAGAGCCCCATCACCTCCATGGCCCAGCGCAGGACGTCGTCCTGCAGACCAGGCTCGGAGCTGCCTAGGGCAGCCCCCCACAGCTCCACACTCTTATGGCGGGGGGAGGGGGGTGGTCCGGGCATTCTAGAAGTATGTGATTATAGTTAGCATAAGGGGCTGCGCCACGATAGCAGCCGGGATCGAGAAATTGGTGAGGCTATAGTTGATTCAGGGTGACGGAGTAGTGATGGTGTGCGTCTGCAGTTGTCTCCATAGGATTTCCAATTCCCTCGAGTGGGAATGAGTGAGAGGGTGTAAAGTGCGTCGAGATGAATTGTAGTGTTTCCAGATGTCGTGATATGTAATCAGTCTACCACGCGAGGTGCCGGCCTCAGCCTCCCCTTGTGTTGTCTGTGTCCGGTTCGTGAAACCTCGGAAACAGGCATGGGCGGCTTCGTTGCCTGGCAGGCCCTCGTGCGCAGGAGCCCAAACTAGTGTAACTTCTGATTGAACTACAGATTTGCGTGCGATAATTCCAGCCAGTCTACCGATACACCCGGCTCCCTAGTCGTACACAGGTGATTTAGAATCGCTGATGACAGTGGCGGCTGAGGGGGTAGTGAGAGCCAGCGCTATGGCTGCCTCTTCTGCCTCCTCTGAGAAAGGGGTGCATATAGAGGCCGCAGCCACCAGCTGGCTTTGTGGAGAGACTGTCCGCGACAGCGAGCTTATGGGGGTTTGAGGGGTATTGTGCGGCGTCTACGTGTAGTGTGCCGCGTAGTTTGTCGTAGTGGCGGTGCCGCGCTCGCACACGAGCCACTCTCCGTATGTGATTATAGTGTGGATGCATTTTCCTTGGAAGCGGTGGTACATGTAATTTGGCTCGCACCTCACTCCGCAGAGTAATTTTGCGTGTACGTTCGAAGGGAGGGTGAATATTATTACGATATCATCGAAAGATGTTCAAGAGACGAGCCGCCGCGAGTAAGAAGATGAAGGATGTCTGTGCTCTTAGTGCGAGCGAGTGTGGGCCAGGCTGTCTGGCTCCAGTGTAAATAGCCTGTAAATAGCCTCTTTCGTCTGTATCCTTCTACATGTAACATTCTGGTGGAGGTGCTGGGTAGCCGCGTGATGTGGGGTGTGATACGGCGCTCTTAGCGTGTTCAAGGCGACGGCATTCTTTTATGATGGCGTCGATAGTCGAGACGTTGCCGAAAACAAACAATTTGAAAGCGTCGTCAGCAATGCCTTTTAGCCACATGGGCCACTTTATATGCTTCAGGCTTAGTATCGTCAGCTTTGCGGCATAGAACCAAGACGTCGAAGATGTATGAAACCTACGGCTCTGTAGAGGTCTGAACACTAGACGCAAGAGCCTTTCTCGCGGCAACCTTGCGCCCTATAGGGTCGCCGTGTTTCCTAGCCTGGGCCTTGCCCGTTGCGTGCGGCGTTACGTCCGCCGCTTGTGAACTTTGCCAACGACGCAAGAAGCCTTCCCAGCTCCCAGCTGGTTACCTGCAGCCGCTCGACATCGCTGCCTGCCCTTCCATCGTGCTGGCTTAGACCTTCTCGGCCCCTTTCCGGAATATACATCAGAAAACGAGTGGGTTGCTCGTCGCTGCGGACTACGTGACCCGCTACGCCGGAACAAGCGCTCTTCCGACCAGTTGCGTTACTGATGTCGCGGACTTCTTCCTACACGATATCATTTTGATGCATGGTGCTCCGCGTCAAATGCTCACCGACTGTGGCCGTACGTTCTTGCCCAAAGTTATCGATGACATCATGCATGCCTGCTCAATACAGCATAAAATTACCACCTCCTGCCACCCACAAACGAACGGCCTCACTGAGCGTTTGAACCGCACGCTTACAGACATGCTATCAAAACACGTTTCAGCCGACCACCGTAACTGGGACCTCGCTCTACCTTACATTACCTTTGCGAACAACTCTTCCCGTCTCGAAACTGCTGGCTTTTTCCCGTTTTACCTCTTTCATGGCTGAGAACCGACGCTACCACTATACACTTTGCTTCCGTCCACCACAGCTTCAACTAGGCGATTATGCCTGTGATGCATTCAGCGCGTGCTGACCATGCTCGCCAACTGTTGCACTGCTCGTCTATAAGTGTCGCAAGGTAAATAGAAACAACGCTACGACCTCTGTCACTGTGATCTGCATTTCGCGCCCGGCACCCTCGTGTTGCTTTGGTCACCATCGCATAAAGTTGGCCTTTGCGAAAAACTGCTCTCCTGTTACACAGGCCCATATCGCGTGCTCCGCCAAGTGACCGATGTCACCTATGAAATCCTTCTAGCCAAGCCCACGACGTCCTCCGCTGTGACCACCAGTGATATTGTCCACGTCGTCCGACTCACACCCTTCAACTCTCCAAGCGCCGTCACAGCACCGTGACGGCGATGTTGCCGGCGGGGGGGGGGGGGGGGGTAGCGTTACGATATCATCGCAAGATGTTCAAGAGTCCAGCCGCCGCGAGAACGACGATGAAGTTAGTCTGTGCTCTTGATGCGAGGGAGTATGGGCCTGGCTGTCTGGCTCCAGTGTCAATCGCCTGTAAATCGCCTCTTTCGTCTGTGTCCTTCTACACGTAACAATATCAAGGCTGTCAAGACTTCTACGCATCTTCCGGTAGTGGATTTTGCGAGTCTGTAATACTGTGGATTGAGGTGGGCTTCTACTTAACTCTAAGACTATGTTATGTGCACCAGTGGCAAGAAATCGTTCCGTAGACGTTTTCATGGGTAACCCTAGGGCGAATTTGCGAACATTGCGGATAAGTGTATTGATCTCCTCCTCCTCCCGTTTATTGCGATTAAGATAGGGGACAGTATATATGTGAGAGATGCGAAGGCTTGAACGAGTTGGAGAAGTTCTCTTTTTCGCAGACTGCCATTCCTGTTTGATACCCTGTCAATTAGTCTAATTGTCTGATCTGCAGATTACCTAAGCCTCTGAATTATAGTTGTGTTTTGCCTATTTTCTGTATGGTGAATACCTAAAATTCGAATGTTATCAACGACAGGAATGGGAGCGCCATCTAGGGTGAAGTGAATTGGAGTCATATGTTTTTCGGGTCGTTTGTGTGACGGGAGAAGCAGGAGCTCTGATTTGGTTGGAGCGCACGTCAGGTAGAGCGGCCGCGCGCATTTGTTGACCCGGTCCATGGCTTTCTGTAAGAGTTCCTGCAGCTCCGCGTCTGAACCGGCGCCCCTGCTCTATATGGTGATGTCCGCATGGAGGGCAAAGGAGATCTCAGGGATTGCCTGAAGTTCGCGCGCGATGATTAGCATCGCGACTTTCAAGAGGGAGGGGGATAGCACTGAACCTTGCGGCGTTCCAAAGCTGCCCAGGTTGAACTCCGAAGAGTGTTCTGTACCCATGTGAATCGTGGCTGTTCTATCTGTGAGAAAGTTGGAAATGTACTTATAAGTACACTCTCCAATGTCTAGTCCATTAAGTTATCTCAATATGGTTGCATAGGTAACGTTGTTGAAAGCCCCACGAAAGTCATCTACGATCACACCTTTGGTGTCGAGAGCTGGACTCTCCTTAATTATATCCTTCTGAAGTTGGAACATAATATCCGGGTAGATAAGTGCTTACGAAAGCCAATCATTTCGGTAGGAAAGACCCCTGCCTCCTCTACGTATGCCGTTAGTCGGTAGAGAATAACGTGTTCTAGCAATTTGCCTAGGCATGACGTAAGGGAGATGGGGCGTAAGTTATCGGGGTTAATGGGTTTGCCTGGTTTTCGAATAAAGATTACCCTGGCGTCTCGCCATTGCTTGGGGAGGGTTCCCGTCTCCAGCCATTCGTTAAAGTATTTTGTGAGTGCTGCAACCGCTTGCTCTGTAGAGATTACGAAGCATTTTATTAGAGACCTGATCCGCCGAGATGCCGACGTTGTTTTCAGATTGGCCATACCGTGTACAACCTCAGCCTGCGTAATCGGGGCGTCCAGTTGTGGGTTACGTGATCCTGTGTAATTTACGTGGGCAGCTTTAGTCTGTGAGGGGAGGTGCTTATCGCGTAACTCTTAGAAAAAGCTCAGAGTGCGCGGCTTCCGCCCTTGGCTCAACGCACGGCTTGACCGGCAGCTTAAGCGACGTCATGGAGCCATCTGGCTGCTGCCACAGCAGCTGGACTACATCGTTTCAGCCACTTCCGGTTTGCCTCTAGCAGCCTTTCGATCATCTGCTGCCTCGGAACTACCGGAGTTCCACGGATTTCCGAGTGACCCTATTCTGTGGGTGCAAGCGGCCAACGCGCTCGGGGCAAGCCATGCCTGGCCCGACAATACGATATGGCTGGTTGCGGCTGGGCGACTTAGAGGTGCCGTCAAGGCATGGGAGAACTACGAGGGTATCAAACAGAGATCCTGGCCTGAATGGAGTGCAGCTCTGATCGCTGCTTTCGCCCCGCTCACGTGTGCGTGCTACGAACCCGTCCAGCAATGCTCAGCGACGGGAGCTTGTGAGATAGCCCGCTTTGACGTACCAGTCGTACCCAGTAACGCCTTGCCAGGGAGGCCCGTAGGCTGCCCCGCCGCAGAAGCCAGCTCCCCGAGTAGTCATCGTCGTCCCCATCGCAGACGATGGGAAGCGCACTGGCGACTACCGCTCCCCGCTTCGAGTCACCACCGAGCGGTAGATCACAAACCGGTATTATCGGCTCCACCACAGCCCATACACATGGCAGACCTACGTCAACTGCGCTGCTGTGACAACCCGGCGACGCTCGGAACCAGCCCCATCTTAGCAGCTGCAGCTTCACCCGGCAAGGTTTTAGTAGGCGGGTTCGCAGCCTGCTCCCTGGTAGACCGCGGATGCGAGTAAATGTTTCCATCGCGGGTCTCGGTCTCTGCGTCAGCGTCCGTCACTACACCATCACTCTTGACAACTTTGCGTCCACAGCAGTCGGTGAAGCGGCTCCCGAATTCATCAATGCCGGAGCACATGGAGGCACCGGCTCCTGTTGTGCTTGAGTAGCTAGCCCTCCAGGAACCCGATAGGTCCACGGATTGCAGCAGGCAGAACCGTCCGGACACGTCAGATGCTCGAATTTCAACGCAGTCATTGGCCGGATGCATGGCTGCTGGCCCCGCGCTGAGTGAGGCCTGGCTGAAGGGACCGAAGGCGCGTAACACGGCTAACGTCAACCTCATCGAAGAACTGCCCGTACGCGAAAGACACGAAAGACGCACACCACGCGCAAGAGGCCTTATGACGGTCAAGAGACCATTGCAAGGTACCATCGCAAGATACCGCAAGGGACACGCAAGGAAGCAGAAGCGCAACCAACCATCGGCTTCAAAGCGCACTACCCTTACATCACCTTCGAACAAGGGCAAATCAGCAGCAGTTTGTATTTCGTCGAGCTCTGCGTATTCGAGCACATCGGTGAGGCTTGATCAGCCACCAGCAACAGTGCAAAGACAAACGCAACAGCTGAGCAGAGCAGCTGTGCATTGGACAGAATATCCTGCGATACGTGCCCATCGGCGACGGGATAATCGTCGGCGAAACCTGCGACCCTCGCGCAACAGTCAGTGCCGCCCGCCAGAACAGCTGGTTACGCACCAATGATGACCGCACTCCCTGGACAAGTTTCCTCGATATTAAGGGGCGTGGTTACAAGTGCGCCGTATACTTGCAGCATGGCGCTGAGTGTGACGACGAAGTGAACTTGGCCTCGGGTGCTCGCAAGGCGGGCGCTGGGGAAGAGGACGAGGAGGACGAAGAGAGAATTGAACAGCCGGCCCAGGATCGGGTGCTGTCTCTGTGTCTCTCCTTTACAATATATATATATATATATATTATATATATACATATATATAACTTACGGTATCTTATGTGCCGAACCCACCATCTAATTATGACACACCAACCCGTGCAGTGGAACACACAAAACTGCTGGCATTCAAAAGAGCAGCGGCAACCCTGTCTTAGCGACAAAACATTACAATCAAATCTACGGTGCCCTGTATCTGCCTTTTGAATGTCGCTATAGGAAATGACAAATATAAATTCAGCGTACTAGTAGTTATGGCTGGAGTGATATTGTGAGCAAGCATTAGGAAGAACACGGAACCAATTTTATTTTCAACCACCTGGGGTTCTTTAACGCGCACCTGAATCTACGTACACGTAACAGCACTGTAAGAAGTTTCCACATAGCAAGAACTTGTTGAAAACTTTTAGAAAAAATGTCACAGTTTCGCCCTAAGGGCGAAGCAATGAATGCGATAGCAACACAGCAATGTCATACGAAGTAAGGTGAGCGGCTTTGGTAGCAATGTGAATTGTAGTAAACATGATCTGATTAAGTAAGCAGGTGTGCTGCGCCGTAAGTAGACCGACATGAAGAGAGACTCGATGACCACGAGAAGGCGCTTGTGAAACGGTAGTGTTGATGAGAAGCGCTTCCCGTGGGCAGCGCGTGCGAAGGGACACACTTGTAGCGCTGCACTGCCGATCCGGGCAGCATTGCATGTGTAGCGTGCGTTGGAAAATGTGGCCCGACTATTACTAACTGAATGAACAAGCGTGGTGTGAGCGCGCACAAACAAACACGAATAGATCACACTGAATGACTGCAGACAACGATTGTCAAAACGCTGGCAGCAAGCATACGCCGCCGCGGGCGAAGGTACGTGTGGTCTCTCGCTTCAACCGAAACTGAGCGGCGAATGCACGGCGCATAAAGGTCAGAGCCATGTGGAGATGAGAGACGGTGCGGACGAGCGACGAGCGCAGTTGTTGGCAGAGTCCCCCCCCCCCCCCCCCCCCGCTCCCTCCGGCGCTGGCTTCCTGCTTCCTTGCTTGCGCGTGGGAGATGAGTGCGTTCGCTCTCCGTGATAGCGCGCGTCCCCGCATACTTCCGCTCGGGCATACGGCGCGCGGTGCAGATGTTATCTATAGGGAACCTGACGGCGGCGGCGACGGCGACGACGACGCCGACGGCAGAAATCCGGTTGAAGTGCCCATATAATTGCTATCGCAATAAAACGCAAAACCGTGCCATGCGTCATCACCAGCACGTTCGTCGTGGACCCAGCATAACGCTTGTCTATGTCGTTAGTGTCCTAGCACTGATTGACACTGGCGCGCACATATCCGTAACGAGTGCCCAATTGCGCCGACGGTTGAATAAAGTCCTTCACCCACTGCATCACGCATCCGCCGTGTCGCCTATAGGGGAACGCCTACTGTGCTTGGTATGTGCACCAAGCACGGTACGCGTTCCCCTACCATGCCTAACCACTTCGTTTGACGTTTACATTATACTCGGCTTAGACTTTTAAGCATCAAGTGCTTTTAGCTCCTGTTGTCAGTGACCTTCAAGTGACTTTGTGCCAAAAGGCAGAGCCGTTATTCGGGCACTCAAACGAGAACATCCTGGCATCATAGTGAGAACCAAACGAGATCATCCGGGCAACCAGTCAAAAGTCAAGAAAATGTCGTGTCTTGCCCCCAATACTTTGAACAGGACCGCATTATATACGCTACGCAAGTTACAAAAAAATTGGTTCCGTGTTCTTCCTAATGCTTGTTCACAATATCGCTTTAGCCATAACTACTAGTACGCTGAATTTATACTTGTCATTTCCAATAGCGACATTCAAAAGGCAGATACAGGGCACCGTAGATTTGATTGTAATTTTTGGTGCTAAGACAGGGTTGCCTCGGCTCTTTTGAATGCCAGCGGTCTGTGTGTTCCATTGCACGGGTTCTGCGTCGCCACGAGAGAAGCTGATGATGATGATGATGATTTCTTGGCATCCCCTTTGAAACGGGGCGGCGACAAATAGTCACCTCGCCTGCTCGATTTATTCAGGTATACTACACATGTTCTTTATCCAGCGTTTTTGTATGTCTCATTATTGCTTTTCTGTTTGAAAAATTTACCTTGTACCGCTACCTATGATTTTAAGAGATCAGGTCGCATCCATCTTTTCCCTGCTTTTTTTCCACCAGTACTCTAATCGTCTCTTGCTTATCTCTACGGCTGATCTGTTGATGTTTCCTTCCACTTTAAAGTCAAACCCTTGGAAGGAAGCCACCAGGCTGCGTGGCGCCGCCTTCAGGCGCTTTTCTTCTAGCTGGGTAGTGCGCTCTGTCTACCTGGCGTCTTTCGCTGCCTGTCGTTCTGCCTTAATGAGGTTTTCTTCGTCTAGCTGGGCAGCGTCCATATGGATTAGTGCACAGATTGTCGTGCTGCGGTGTGGTGTGGCGGAGTGTGCCGTTGAGAGCATACGCTACACCCATTTTAATATTTTCGCTATTATCTCTCCAACCAGCCTGTTTGCCGGTAGCCATTTCATGCTTGCATCTACTCTCGATAATGGGAGAGTCAGAAATGTATTATTGTCCTCTTCAGCCCTCTTTGACTGTGCGTCTAGTGTCATTCAGCTTCAGCTACCCCACGGCTTATGTCCACCAGTGAAAGAGCCACGGTTATACTTTTCCGAAGACATCGTCCTGTCAGCTCAAGCTACTATGTACGTCACTCTAGTGTCGTTTCCATCTGTGCCTGACGGCGTCTACGTGTTATGTTCAACTACTGACACACTGCTTGAAAGTAATTTAGCCACTCCCGATACAGTGCTCACTGTTACAGGCAATAACACTTCGCTCCCTCTCCTCAATTTTGACTGCTTGACTGAAATTGTTCCCAGAGACGTATTTTCGGCACATTTTTCGTGTCAATGATTTCGAAATATCGGTGCTTGACGCCAAAATTGCGTCGCCATCTACAGGAACCTCGATTCACCAACTCTAGTCAGAGACGAACTTAGCAATGTGATGAAGAAGACGTGCAATATGTTCTGCAGATGATGCACACCACCAGCAGTAGCAGCATCGTGATCGCTCCGCAAAAGACGACGCCGAAGTTACCGCTAAGAGCGCTGCCCGACGTAACTGTTTAGCCGCCCGTTCTGTGTTAGTCTACCCGAAGGACCTACATCTACGCCTGCATCAATAAACCTCATTTCAATTGGTGGAAGGTGCTGGGTACGACCTGCCAAGCTTCCATCCTGGAACTCCGCACCCGTACGCTTCGTCCCGCTATGCCCGAAGACGCAACCACGCCCCCACCGTCCACGGCCCTGCCATCCACGGCCCCGCCATCTACGGCCCCGCCATCCACGGCCCCGCCGTCCACGGCCCCTCCGTTCACGGCCCCTCCGCCCGTCATCTGCTCCGGGGTGCCTTACCTGAGGGATCCGGTGGTCTTCAGCGGCACCGACGACAGTGATGTGGAGGACTGGCTATCGACTTATGATAGGGTAAGCGTCCCCAACCGATGGGATGACACCGCTAAACTGAACAATGTCATCTTCTATCTTTCAAATGTGGCTCATCTGTGGTTTAAAAACCACGAGAAAGATTTTACCACCTGGTCTGCATTCAAGGCCGCCCTCATAGATGTGTTCGGACGCCCCGCCGTGTGCCAGTTACGCGCTGAACAGCGTTTGCGCCAGCGCGCCCAGCAGCCGGGCGAGTCGTTCACAAGCTACATTGAGGACGTTCTTGACCTCTCGAAGCGCGTCAATGCCTCGATGCCCGAGTCTGACAGAATCAAGCACATCTTGAAAGGCATTGACGATGACGTCTTTCAGATGCTTCTTGCAAAAAACCCGACCAGCGTAGCGGAACTCATCAAACTGTGTCAGAGCTACGATGAACTCCGGAAACAGCGGGCCTTGACTCGTCGCCTGGTTACTAACGACGACAGCCTCGCAGGCCTGGCCGTCCACTCGGACCAGTGAACACTGCTGCCACAGCTCCAGGCGTTCATACGCGAGGAAGTTGTTCGACAGCTCTCACTGGTGCAGTTTGCTCAGCAACAGCCCCAGCCCCGTCCTGCTCCTTACCTGTCACCCGCTATTCGGCAGGCGATCGAAGCAGACATTGCCGACGCTGTGCCAGTGTCCCCTCAGTCACATCCGGTAGCTGCTCCTCTCACTTACGCCGACGTCGTCGCACGGCCTCGAACGCACCCTGCTTTCACACCGCGTCAACCACTGCACGCGCCGACCCCACCCCGCGCCCCTGGCGCTGGCCCCATGGCCACAAACCCTTGGCGTACTCCTGACGACAAACCAATTTGCTTTGCCTGCGGCCGCTCCGGACATATCGCTCGCTACTGTCGCCGCCGCATGCCGTTGGCCGTCTCATATGGCTATGAACCAACGACTCGCTATGCCGACCAGCCACCGCTCCGCTACACTCCAGGATCACCTCCAAGAGCTCCTGATCGTCAAGCGTCCTTCGACCGACGATCTCCATCACCACGTTGGCGCTCTCTCTCCCCAATGCGTCGTCGTCCCATGCCTTCAGAAGAGGAAAACTAAACGCCGCAGTTCATGAGGCAAGAACTGCGTCGCCGTCACAACGTTCAAGTCCTCACAATTCTCCGTCGAATGTACTTGCTGTTTCTGTTGAGGGAGTGTCAACTCTTGCCCTTGTGGACACTGGTGCCGCCGTTTCTGTAATAAATGAAAGACTCTGTCGCTCCATCCGGAAAGTTACGACGCCAGTTGCGGGTGTAGCCCTCCGTACCGCAACAGCACAGCATGTTTAGCCGTTAGCAGCTTGTACGGCCCGAGTTGTAATTGAGGACATGATGTACATTATTGAGTTCATTGTGATGCCATCCTGCTCTGATGACGTCATTCTTAGATGGGATTTTCTCTCGCGACACAAAGCCATCATCGACTGCGAGCGGGCTGAAGTCGAACTTTCTCCTTTGTGCGACCTCCATTCCGACGATTCTCCCGAACATCCCCCTAAATTAGTCGTCGCTGAGGAGACCGACATTCCTCCGCACGCCGCTGTTGTGTTACCCGTGTCTTGTGGAAGCATCTCTGACGCCACTGTCTTGTTCGCCCCTTCTGAGACCTTCATCGCAAAAAATACTGTACTGCTTCCCTTCGCGACCCTCGATTTTTCGGCTGGTTTCAGCCATATTTTCGTATGCAACCTTTTGTCCGCACCGCCCACATTGCTCCGTGGCCAGTGTCTCGGCTATGTCCAAGCCATTCAGTCCCTGTACATCGTCGACGTGCCCGATGCTACTTCTTGCGACGACCTTACTGACATCTGCACTCTTTCTGCTTCCGACAAGTCCTGCACCGACATCTTTAGCCCATCCATCGCTGACGGCCTTACACCAGAGCAGCGTTCGGAGCTTCTCGCCGTCCTGTACCATTTTCGTTCTTCTTTCGACGCTATTCAGCCGTCCCTTGGACGCACGTCAACTGTCACGCACCACATCGACACGGGCTCCCATTCACCACTGCGGCAACGCCCATACCGTGTGTCTCCTACGGAGCGCCGTGTCATTAGTGAGCATGTCGACGACATGCTTCGCCGCAACATCGTTCAGCCCTCTCACAGTCCGTGGGCCTCGCCGGTCGTTCTCGTTAAGAAGAAGGACGACTCTGTCCGCTTCTGTGTTGACTTTCGCCGCCTAAATAAGATCACCCGCAAGGACGTGTACCCTCTACCGAGAATAGATGATGCCCTTGACTGTTTACAAGGGTCTGAATTCTTCTCCTCACTCGACTTGCGCTCAGGGTATTGGCAGGTTCCCATGGCCGCCGCTGACAAGCCCAAAACTGCATTTGTTACCCCTGATGGACTTTATGAGTTCAACGTGATGCCCTTCGGCCTCTGTAATGCCCCCGCAACGTTCGAGCGAATGATGGACACTGTTTTGCGTGGATTGAAATGGCAAACGTGTCTGTGTTACCTCGACGATATTGTCGTCTTCGCTCCGGATTTTACGACACATCTTCACCGCCTCAAGTGCGTTCTGACGTGTCTTACCAACGCTGGGCTCCAACTTAATCTCAAAAAATGCCACTTTGCCGCTCGAAAGCTAACCATTCTTGGACACGTCGTGTCTAAGCACGGCGTCCAACCTGATCCCGCGAAATTGCGTGCCGTTACTGACTTTCCTAGGCCGACAAATCTCAAAGAACTTCGCAGTTGCGTCGGCTTATGTTCATACTTTCGACGTTTCATTCGCAACTTCGCGTCCATAATACGCCCTCTGACACAGCTTCTGGGTAGCTCCGGCGACCTGTCATCATGGTCTCCAGCCTGCGACGAGGTGTTCACTACTTTACGACGTCTTCTCGCTTCACCTCCTATTCTGCGTCACTTCGATCCTGAAGCTTCGACGGAGGTACACACAGACGCCAGCGGAATAGGTCTCGGCGCCGTGCTAGCACAACGAAAACCCGGGCACCCTGAATGCGTTGTTGCTTATGCCAGGCGTACCCTCACCAAAGCTGAGACCAACTATACTGTGACTGAAAAAGAATGCTTAGCCATCGTATGGGCCCTTAGCAAGTTCCGCCCTTACTTGTACGGCCGCCCGTTTGACGTCGTCACAGATCATCACGCCCTTTGTTGGCTATCAAATTTGAAAGACCCATGTGGACGTCTTGCCCGATGGGCTCTTCGACTTCAACAGTTCGACATCAACGTCGTCTACCGCTCTGGCCGCAAGCACTCGGATGCTGATGCTCTGTCACGGTCTCCTCTGCCTACCGACCTTAGTTGCCTGTCAACATTAACACCCATCGTCCTGCCTCTCACCATCGACAGAATTGCTTCAGAGCAGCGCCACGACCCCTGGATAGCGGCCCTCCGTGACCTACTTTCTGAGACGCCCACGCTGCCAGCCTCTCGCGCACTCCGCCGCCAAGCTGTTCACTTCACCATTCGCGACGACCTTCTGCACCGACGCAACTACGCATCTGACGGCCGTAAATGGCTACTCGTCATACCGCGCAGCCTGCGCTCCACTATCTGCGCATCCTTTCACGTTGACCCGCAGTGCGCCCACGCTGGAGTCTTCAAAACATATGAACGACTTCGTCAGCGCTACTACTGGCGCGGAATGTTTACATACGTCCGCAAATTCGTTCGTTCATGTACGGACTGCCAACGTCGGAAATCTGCGCCTTGCCGTTAAGCTGGAGCTTTGCAGCCCCTTCCCTGTCCCGCCCGACCATTTGATAGAGTGGGCATTGATCTCTATGGTCCGCTTCCTATGACACCCGCCGGTAACCGCTGGATCATCGTCGCCGTCGACCATCTTACGCGATATGCTGAAACTGCGGCACTACCTTCCGCCACTGCGCGCGACGTCGCCTCCTTCCTGCTCCGCTGTTTCATCCTCCGTCCCCGCCCACCTCGTGAACTTCTCAGCGACAGAGGGCGCGTCTTTTTGTCTGAGGTTGTCGAAGCTCTTCTGGCTCTGTGCCACGTTATTCATAGAACAACCACTGCCTACCACCCCCAGACGAATGGACTCACGTAACGTTTCAACTGGACCCTGGGTGACATGCTGGCCATGTACGTCGCATCTGACCACACAGATTGGGACCTTATCCTACCATTTGTTACGTTCGCATACAACAGTGCAACCCAGACTACCACTGGCTTTTCTACCTACTTTTTGCTTTATGGCCGTCACCCATCCTACACCCTGCTACCCTACCAGCCCGATGCTTCTGACTGTGTGCCCGTTTCGACTGCAGCACGTCATGCCGAGTAGTGTCGCAAGTTAGCGCGCCACTTCACCACCGCCGAGCAACAGCGCCAGAAAAGGCTCCATGACGCTCACTGTGAGCAACCTGTCTTCTCTCCCGGCGACCTCGTCTGGCTGTCAGTACCTGCGCATGCTCCTGGGCTCTCTTCAAAACTTCTTCCCCGCTTCGATGGACCTTATCGCATTGTCCAGCGCACGTCTGCGGTGAATTACCTAATCGAACCACTGACACCCCCTCTGACCTCCGTTGTCGTGGACGTGACATTGTTCACGTCGATCGCCTTAAGCCCTACCGTGAGCCGCTCGTGATCACTACTGTTTGAGTCGCCAGGATGGCTGCTTTTTATCCCGGGGGTGATTGTGATGAAGAAGACGTGCAATATGTTCTGCAGATGATGCACACCACCAGCAGTAGCAGCATCGTGATCGCTCCGCAAAAGACGACGCCGAAGTTACCGCTAAGAGCGCTGCCCGACGTAACTGTTTAGCCGCCCGTTCTGTGCCATTCTACCCGAAGGACCTACATATACGCCTGCATCAGCAAGATGATTGCACCGGACGTCCCTCCTGCCGAAGCTGTTGACACCACCGTCTCTTGGAAACTTCCCTAGACATTTTTACCTTGACAGCCGCGCTTTGGCGCAGACATTGTTGGTCACCCCTGCTATTCTCACCCTAGGCGCCAATTCGCTACGCCGTCGTCCACACCGTGTTTCAAAGGCCGAACGCCAAGTGATACAATGAGAAATCGATAAGATGTTGACTAAATGCGTTATCGAGCCACCTTCCAGTCCGTGTGCATCTGCCTTCGTAACACTTGACGGCGTCTACCAATTCCAGGTTACGCCGTTCGGCCTTTGTAATGCCCCGGGGACCTTCGAAAGAATGATGTACTCCTTACTTCACGGCTATAAATCATCTACATGTCTGTGTTATCCAGGTGATGTGATATTCTTTACACCAACTTTTGCGAGTAGTCTAACGCTTCTCTCGGCCATTCTCGCAATTTATTGACGCGCTGGCCTGTAATTGAACTCATCCAAGTACCACTTCGAACGTCGTCAAATTAACTTTTTTGGCCATCTCGTTAATGCCGCTGGCGTTGAACCCTACCCGAACATAATTCACGCTCTCCAGAACTTTCCTGTTAGGTCTTCTACCACAGACGTAAGAATCTTTGTTGAAATATGCTCATATTTGCGCCGTTTCATCAAGAGTTGCGCCGACACCGCTCGCCCAGTCACCTACTTGCTTAAGAAGAACGTTGCATTCACGTGGAGCCCTGCTCAAACGAAAGGGTTCTCCAACCTCGCACGCTTTTTAACGGCTCCCCCATTGCTGGCGCATTATGATCCATCTGCCGCCACTAAACTTCACAAGGATGCCAGTACCCTTGGAAATGGTGCTTTACTCGCTCAATCGCAGCTTAACGCAGAACACGTAATTGCATACGCCAGCCGCTTCCTGTCACCCGCCGAGAGAAATGTTTCGATCACTGAACGGAAGTCCCTGGCGTTAGTTTGGGCAGTAGCTTAATTCCTCCCCTACATGTATGGCTGCACATTTTGCGAAGTTACCGATCACCATGCCTTGGACCGGCTCTTGTCATTTAAACACCCCACTGGACGATTGGATAGATGGGTGCTACGGCTCCAAAGGTTTTAACAGCGAAGCTGTTTAAGCCAGCCGTAATTTGTGGTTGCTATCAAGAAACTATCATCATCAGCAATGAAGAACGAAATAAAAGAAAATAAACTTTCTTGCCGAGGCGAGATTTGAGCCCGCGTGCCCAGGGTCCCAAGGCAAGGGGCGTAACCACTACGCTAAACAACCACGCTTGCTGAACATGCATTTATGCGAACCATATGATTGCGTTCGAGCGTCGTCGTCTTCGTCCATGTGCACAGCTGGCGCGTTCGCACGCGCTAGTGCCAATGATCTGCGACTTGAAGAAGAGGTTTTGCGCGCTATGCTCGGAAGAGAGAGAAAATGATAGCGAGTGAGAAAGAGATAGAGAGACACGCATTCACGGAGCGGGTCTGCTGGAACGCGTTGTCGGCATTGCAACGTGGATGAACGCGGTGTCGCTGGTGCAAGCTGCATTATGCAACGCGCAGTGATTGATGGCCATAAGTCCGAGATAGAGACAGAGAGACGTATTCACGAAGCGGGTCTGCTGGAACGCGTTGTCGGCATTGCAGCGTGGTGGAACGCGGTGTCTGCTTTGCAACGTGGTGTCGCTGTTGCAAGCACAGTGACAGCCGTAAGTCCGAGACGCGCGAAAAGAAATTATCATTATCATGAGTAATAAGATGAAAAGTTCGCGCGCAATTTTCAAAAATGCTGGGCTACGATCACCCAGCTTCACTGTTTCAAGCGCTGCGCGGCCGAGTGCAAGGTTAAGCGTTTTTTTATTTGCTATCTTATACAAGTTCGGCGGCTTGCCCGACGATGCCGACTGCCTCTCCCGTCACGCTGTCGACCCCCGCTGAATATGATGCGCATGACACGACGCTTACGTCCTGTCCGTTGGTGACCTGCCTGACATTCCCTCTGAACAATGGCGTGATGACTGCTTACTTGTTCTCTTCGATCGTCTCAATTCCGGACAGTCGGAGCCCACGCTGCGCATGTTCGTACTCTGCGGCGACGTTTTGCACCATCGCAGCTTACGCCCTGAAGGGCCAGAATTTTTATTCGTGGTCCCGCGCCATCTCCGGAAATCTGTTCTTGAGCAGTTGAATGACGCACCTACTGCAGGCCACCTCGGCGTTTCTCGTACATACGACCTCATACGGCACTGCTTCTATACGGGCCAGGCCTGCACCGCTCTGGGCACCGCTACGTTGCAGCCTGTGCGATCTGCCAACACCGCCAAAAGCCTGCTGTGCTGCCCGCTTGATGCCTTCACCCATCGATGTGCCCACATAACAAGTCTTTCGCGTCGGTCTCGATCCCCTCGTCCATTTCCTACGTCGAAATTTGGCAATAAGTGGGTCGTTGTGACGACTGACTACGTGACCCGATAGGCGATCAAGCGACCTTTTCCCACGAGCTCTGCAACTGAGGTGGCGGATTTTCTTTCACACGACGTCATCCTCCATCACAGCGCAACTAGGCAGCTCCTAACTAAACGCGGCCGCACATTCTTGTCCAGAGTTGAAGGCTCAATTCGTTCCTGTTCTGCCGAGCATAATCGTTCCTTTCGTTCCACCGTCTACCACGCGCAGACAAAGTGATTGGGAGAACGCGTTACGCTTCGTGACCTTCACTCACAATTCGTCCCGTCACGAGATCGCTGGCTTTTCACCCTTTTACCACGTGTTCAATCGCCACTCTACTTTGCCCTTTGACACACTGATTCTATTCTTGACGCAAACTCCCACTAAATATGCTCAAGACATCTCCGCCCGGGCTCACATGGTGCGCTAGATTGCCTGTTCCCGGCTCTCGGAGTCTCAGGCCGCACGGAAGATCCGGTACGACCGCCGACATCGGGAAGTTCACCTCTCCCTGGCTCCATTGTCCTCCTATGGACGGCATGTCGCCGCACCAGCTTCTCTGTAAAGCTGGTGCTGCGCTACACAGGGCCCTACACGATATAGCGGCAGCTTAGCGTTGTTAACTACGAGACCGCTCTCTTGGACTTTCCTGTCCACATTGACGTATTGCATGCGTCCCGGCTGAAGCTTTACCTTGCAGCGATTTCACCTCCATTATAACTGGCGCCGAGACGGCGCCTTTCCAAGCGGGGGTAACGTTACCGCGCAACCAAGACTGGTGCCAAAGTAAGCAGAAGACGATTTCACATGTCAAGGTTAAATTAATCTCGACAGCAATCTTGTTTGTACATCGTTGCCTTTCTGGTAAATATTGTGAATACATTTTATTTTTGACTTCCTCAGCGTGACAATATTGTATAAGCAAATTTCCGTTCACCGCGGAGAAACGTCGATGATTTGCAGAAGATCCGGAGTTACGAGCCCGCGAAACCGAGCAAGAACATTTGAGCGGCCAGAAGCGTCCAAATACTTTAATGACCGAGTGTTCGTTGCTCCTTGGGCTGTCGATGGTTCCGGGATGATCTTGCGCAAAACGTGGCTGAGTCTTCGCTGTTTGCCCCGTCTTCGCACCACTAGTGTGAAGCTGCCCCTAATTTTTTGTTGTGTATTCGTTTAAGGTGAATAGAAGATAAACACACGGAATTTTATGCCTATTTGGTTGCTTACATCGCATAATAGGTAAAGATAAGTACAGATAGAATCACACTTGTCTAGAGCAGTCGAGCGGCAGGCTGCGTGCTGCAACAGCGCCACGTACCGGCAGTCGCTGGGTTCGAGATACGTTGGATGCAAGCGCCAAAAGCCTGCACGCGACATGTGCACTTGCGGCCTATCTGCGATGTCAGCCTGTAAATTTGATCAAATGAGATAGTCAGTTGTCTTACTTTCTTTTTCTTCTCCTTTTTATGTTTTTTTGCTTGCTGTCGCTTGTGGAACGACCGCTGTCCGTGATAAGCGTGGATGTGCAACGGAATGCATGCACTGGCTCTGAGAACTACACATGATTCAAGATACAAAATGGCAATGATTCATCGGCGTCTCGGTGAATGGTGACGTCAACGCCAATTGGCACATGAAGTGATAGACGCAAACGACGACTGACGCGAAGTAAAACGCATTTTTTGCTCTGTTATCAGCTGCGGTGCCGGCTGCACGCGACGAAGCAGGCAGCGAATAAGTGCAGATCCCGCCCACCCACGTTCGTGAAAAAATCTACAGGCCGATAACAGAAATGGCCGCGAGAAGCCATGCCGCATGCAGGCTTTTGACGCTTGCATCCAACATATCTCGAACCCAGCGACTGCCGGTAAGCGGCGCTTCTGCAGTCCGCAGCCGGCCGCTCGACTGCTCTAGACAAGTGTGATTCTATCTGTACAACTACATTGAAACATTGCATTTACTGCCTTACCTAGACTGCTATAGTTTCGCAACTTCTATTTCCTCTTTCTTATGGTTGTTCTTAATCTCCTGGGACCTATCCTGCGATGCAAGAATTATAAGTGCCGAAATAAAGACCGCGCCAAACACAATTTTCCTGACCCAAATTCCAGCGGCCCTAGCTGGCAAAGCCGTCAACGTTTTATTTTTATACCGCTTACCTCCGAAATGTCAATTGCAAACTGTGAACGGCGAAGAATGCTGTGAACATTTACTATTCAAATCTGTGCTCAGAGCGCCTTCAGTTTTGTTCTATTTTTGATAAGTGACGTAACAAAAGAGGTGGATATATGCAGTCATATAAAAAAACACTTCTGCTCAACTCACCATATCTGCGAATTCGTTCACTTTTAGGCTGTACGATGAAGCGCCGTTTTCGTATTTCTTGTTGTGTTCATTGACGTACTCTCTGGTTTCCAGGAATATCTGGTACCTTTGGCGGTCTTCATTGTCCGATGAATAGCTTTTGTCTGGAAAAAGAACCCAATACCATTTGGATATAAGTGACGAACGGCAGGCCATGTAATGCGTAGGATAGATAACAGGTGGACTAATAGAGTTACAGAATGGATACCAAGAGAAGGGAAGTGCAGTCGAGGACGGCAGAAAACTACGTGGGGTGATGAATTGAGCCAATTTTCAGGCGCGACTTAGAATCAGCTAACAGAAGGCAGGGGTAATTGGAGATCGCAGGGAGAGGCCTTCGTCCTGCAGTGGACGCAAATATAGGCTGATGATGATAAGTGATGTGAAAGGAATACAATGCTCTCCGTGTTGTTTCTATCGATGTCTACGCTTACCGTTTCGCTGTAAGAATTTGTATTCAGGATGACTCACAAACCAAACACTACGCATGCTCATTTGCAATTTGTCTGTGCTTTAACTTTCACGAAATTAAGTAGCATTGCAGCACGTTATTGTGTAACCGCTGGTGTGACTAGATGTGGTGGACAACCTTCGCTAGAGTTCTCGAGAACATTTTGAGGGGAAGATCATTTATTATGCTCACGGACGACATTCTTTCGACAATGAAGAAAAAGCTTCAGGGCCGATACTTCTGAAATTGTTCAACCATGCGAAGTATTCCACAGAGTTAGACGACAGTTGTTTTTGTTCCTTGTAATAGGTAGTGAACTTGCGCAGCTCCCGCCTTTTAGTGTTTTGCAATTTTCATTAAACTCAGTTGGGTATTGTTTTATTTCCATGTTGTAAAGAACATATTTATGCTTTCTCCCATTCTTTTTTCTCATTCGCGTGCATGAGAATGTGATTATCTGCATAAGTGCTCTTAGTTGTGCGCATTTGCCTCCGTAGCATTTCCTTCATTGTAGTAGAATGTTTTCCATGACTATAGTGCAGCAAAATTTAGATGTGGTCATAGCGATTGAACGGCCCACCTTGCGCACTAATAGAAGCGTGCGACATTAACAACATAATTCTGTTAGTGTGGTTTGGACCTTTATTGGGTGTTTAACAGCGTATCATTATAAAACTATTACGCAGGTATCAGTAAAGCTTTGTATGAATGTAGATTGTCTCCAAAAGAAAACACCATATTGTAAGAACTTCAAAGCTGTAAGTGCGTGGCGGGTGTTGTACTCCTTCCAATCAGAGCTCTGGGTTGTTTGGTGGAACTAAAATTGGTTCTTTTGATTCAAGTTTTCGAAGAGCTAAGATTAACTATCATGGGCATTAAGTTTCTCCTTTCTGTACGACTCTCTCCCAGACACATTACCATGTGTGGTTAAAATTTTGTTTTGTCCTCGCGGTAGATGTGGAAAAAACACTGCAATATTGGTTCTAAGTGCTAGCACAAAGCTCATGTTGTCGCCTTTAAAGCTGTCAGCTGTATGCGAAAGACTCCACACGCTCTAAATTATCATTTGCGTGCTGCTTTTTAACCCATTAGGGACCACCTTACTTTTAGAAGTACAGTACCATTTTCATTTGCAAATATATAAAGAATAAATATACTGTGTTCCTTAGTAGGCCATTTTGCTAAGAAGAGTCCTGCCAAGACGACCCCGTTGTAGCTTTTTTGTCAGCTGCATGATGCATTTGATTTGTTCTTCGCCAAACTTGGAGAAGTGCTGAACATAGCCGGTGCTGCCGTACATGCACCTTGTTTATTTTTTATCAAGCATATCATATGCTTCACGAAGCAGAGGTTTGTGTGGAAATTTCAGAAAAGAATGACGTAACCGCTGAACGCATGACGTTCCATATACAATACATATTTATAGCGTCGCAAGAAAATGAATGTAGGTGTACTTTGTAAAGTGCACTGGGCCTATGTGTATGCTAGAGCGGTGTGCTTATTCTCAAAGCACACACGGTGGCTTTTTTACCGTTATTTTTTGCTGCTAATTTTTTATATATTTTGCTGACTAGAAACATTTCAGAGACCATCGCAGGTAAACAATATATTAAGGATTACATCAAGATTGCTATTATTCCTCCTGGTTCCTTTCTTGCTGCTGAGAAAGATGACGATGCTCTTATCTTCACAGTCAATAAAATAGCGAGCCATGTTGCATTACATTTAGGTGAATAAAAAGCCATTTGGATATCATATGAAGATTATTTAAAACGGCAGATAATTTATGCAGGATTTTATTACAAATTGGAAAGTAGGTGGGAGGAAATAGCAAACAACAAAGACGATATATATTTGTCTGCCAATTGAGATGTAGAGGAGCCCGCCCGCATTGAGGAACCAGACGTAGATCACATTTTTCAAAGGTTTGAAAATTCAACAAAAATGTTTACACCAAATCATATAACAGGACTGAAATGCAAGAACCGACTGTTATTGGAGGAGATGCCACTAGTTTGGTGAATGTTTCAACTACCACTCAACCAAATGGGGGCTGAATGCTTTAGTCTTTCCAGTACTACCGCGGCCTTTGCAGTACTAGCATAGATGACGTACACGAGTATAGACCTGCTGCAACCAAGTTTAAACCGACATAGCCAAGTTCAACCTAGCTACAACCAAGAGACGCAATCAATCGGCCAGCTCTGCTGTGTCTTGAGCTTTCTTCGGCCTAGTGCAAGCTTTCGTCTTTCTTTTCACGTTCACATAATGAGGATACCACACCAATGTAAACTGCGTAATGTTCTGATGTAAACAGGTACTGCTATTTGTCTGTCGATGATTATAACCATCAGTGTCATTTTACTAGGACGCCGTATCCTGGCGTCATTTAACGTCTAAATGAGTATTTTGTGTTTATCAGCTCCTGGTTTTCATAGTTTTGTTCGCAATGATCGATCTAGCTGGTGATCCTTTTCGACATAGTCTCGGAAATTCGTGGCGATAAACATATCTTATTGCACTCTTTCGCAGACTTCCTGGAAATCTATGCGCTTTTTGCCTCGTGGTTGAAGATTACTCTTGTTTACACTGTGCACGTAATCTCCAGAACGAGTGTAAAAGGCTATTCAGATCAGCCTTCTTGGTGCGTAGCCAGCGATGACAATTTTAAATAATACTTTCTACAAACGCATGTCGAGTATTGTATGCAGAATGGTTGTTTTCCCCGCAGTGCTTTGGAGTAGATATTATCCGCGCCTCTTTACTCTACAAAAAGGTTAGTTAAATGTGAAATACCATAAGAATGTTGGCTGCTGCAGTTCCGTTTTTTCTTCTTTAGTTTGATGTCGACCGTATATGTACGATACAATGCCTTAATTCCTCGAGAGTGCCATAAAGAACTATTAGAGCACAATGAATGCAACCTGCTAGAAACACGCATAAAGTGCAGAACTACTTGGGACGTGAAAAGACAGACTAAACAAGTCCACGAGTGCGGGAACGGCGCTCACGTTGTGTCACAACAAACTCTAGAGAGCATGTTGCGGTCTCTGAAGGTCATACAGTGAACTTGTTGAAAGCAGCGAAATGGACCTTTACCTTGGTGCGCTACTCTTCCAGACGAATGGAACCCCTGTGTTCTCTCTTGTCTCGTAGAATGGCCTCAGCTTTCGCAAGCAAGGTCAAGGTGTTTGTGCATCAGGATCATTAGCGGTAGATCGCTCGACAAGAACATTACATCTTATTCCGTATACGTCTATCGTTTTCCTAGTGGGAAACCGGGGTGCCCTTCGCCGACTTTTGAGCTCATGGCATTAAAGGGGACAAAATTATTCATTCAACACTCCCTTACTTAATCTCTGAACACTCGCACTCACTATAGTAACCAAAGAAAACGTAGGCCTAAATGTCTTTTTTTTAACAAGAACTGCTTTCAAACAATGCAGCTTGGCAAAAGCCCCTTGCTATGTTCTTGAAACAAAATGTCAAGTTTCTAACATTTGACGTCCTTTTTTTAATTATAACTCTGACCAGGTAATTGTTATTTATAAAAACTTCTAACAAGAGTAATTCAGTTTTTTTCTGTAGGCATCAAGTACCTTTATTACTCGATTCCGCAAAAACAGTTATTGATCTACGTGCAAAACGCAATTGACAACCACGGTGTAGTGAGCTTCCAGAACGCTGCTGGTATCTTTAAATTTTATGTGCTGCTGGTAGCTTTGAAACTTTTATCTGTCGTGAAGGTTGATTTCATGGCAAGATAGCAGTTTTATACAAAAAAATGAAATATGCATCGGTTCTTCTATCGCGCCCCTTTTAAGTGAAATTTATCTAGCCTTCTTTGACCGCATTTTGAGTGAGCGCATGAAGTGGTGAATGTGAAATGCGTTTTTAGGTATGCGGACGACTACCTCTTGATCTTAAACCGTGAAGCTGTCAACCTTAAAGTAAATGGATCGCGTGTTATGGACCTTTTTAGCGAGTGTCGAAAGCTACTGCACTTGTCACATGAAGGTCCGGTGGATAACTCGCATAAGTTTCTTGACTTAAGGTTTCTTTTTACTGTACAACATGCTTGCTGTTTGTTTGAGCCTAGGGAACCGCTGATCCCGTATACCTCCAATATCACTAAGCGTATCAAAAGCGGCAATATACTGTCTTGCTTAACAAATTATTTCCTGAGCTCGTGTTCATTTGGCAGAGAGCAGTTTTTTTGCTCAGATTTCTCGTCTGGTGTCGGCTGGCTAGCCGCTTCATCTGCTTATATCATTGGCTCTGGCTTGCTCAAAGAAATAAAACGGTGGGACCAGTACAGAGAGCCCATAAAAAAAGAAAGGTTCTTTGTGGTGCCCTACATGAACAGAATCGCGTACAATCTTAAGAAAATAGGCATGCGCGCTGGTGTAGATGTTATCTTCTCTGCCCCCACCAAATTTTCTAAAATGTGTTCCATGGTCAATCCTGATGCCAGAAAGAAAGCAGGGTGCACAATATCACACGGGGATCAGTTTGCTAATTGCGAGGAAGGTGTAATTTACTCTCTTCCCTTGGACTGCGGGAAAAGGTATATTGGCCAGTCGGGTAGGTGTGTGAATGACAGGCTTAGGAAACACAAGAAACAGGGCCCATATTCACAAAAATTTCTTAAGCTAATATTATTCGTAAGAGAAAATTTTAGCCAATCCTGACGCTGTACATAATATTAGTGAAGGTGATCGGCCAATGGCAGAGAACACCTACTAAAGAAAACCTTTGTGAATAAAGCTCATGGTTGGAGTGACTGCTTTTTTTTCGGGCCACTTGTCATTACACTGCAGAAGTTGTGCTTGCGAACCGGTCTACGGGGAGTGTTCAGTGATAAGAATTAGGAGGACAAGCTGAGATGTGAAGTGATTGAAACATATGAAATCTATTGTGATAAAGAGAAAGGCGTAAGCCCACCTTGAGTGTCGCTCTCAAAAATCGAAATTGACTATCTGGATGTCGCTATGTAAAGGGGAGATGGCAATATGATGAGCGAATTTTAACAGCGGAGTTGTTTAAGTCAAACGTCAGTCTGTGAAGCGAGTACAAAAAAATCTCGCTGAGTGATGACGGCAGCGCGCGTTGCCTAACAACCACCTCGCGGAGCACCATCTGCTTCGTCGCCTCTCCGTGCCGTGTAGATGTTGCCTTGACATGGGACGTTAAGCAGTGAGAGGGAGAGCATGCGCGTGGTGCGCGCTATGCTCAGGAGAGAGAAAATAGAGAATTAGAGTGAGAGAGAGAGAAAGAAAGAAATTGTAGCAGCACCAATAACGTAACGCGCGGAGCTGCTGCCCACGCCGTCCGCGTTTCCACGCGATCGCGCCGAACGCACGCGGTGTCCGTGAGTGCAGCAGGCGCCTCTGGCGGTGGCTCAACACGTTTCGGCCAACCAGGCCCCGGCAAGTGTGGAGGCGCAACTTGGCCGCCGTGACGTCACCGGTGAGTTAAAGCTCGAAGTTGAGCTCGGTGAGTTAAAGCTTGATGCGCGTAGCGCGCCCAAGCGAGAATCTGCGCATCGGCGGTAAGCCGATTCGGCATACCGTGCCTAGCAGCACTTAGCAGTTCCTAGCAAAACTCAATCAATCGTAGTAAAACCTGGAAGAAAAGCTAGGTCGATCGCCGGCCCCGCTGTTTACTCCAGCCTTTACCACTAGTGCAAGCTGCCCACGTTTTTTTTTCTTTTGTTTTTTTTATTGTATCTTTTGGTGCTTGGCTTTCTTAACCTTCCAATTGGCTGTTTCTGCCTTTATACATGTTGCTTCTCCCAATAAAATATCAGTTGTAGTTCAGTGCTGTGGCCTGTTCTCCACTTTTCCCCCGCCTGTGTGTACTGTTTCCCCTCTAAGATGTTTTACCAACTAGCCCACCAAGCCATCCTTATGAATCTAGAATCAATGTAGTGATTCTTGACCCACACAAAGCGCAGCGCATCATTTCTGCAACGCTATGTTTGATTGCTCGAAATGGTATTTTAAACCCAAGCAGCCTAAAGCCCAGATTCGTTATTGGTGCACTTCTGCGAGCTTTCTGTTGCATAAAATTATTGTAACAAATGAAATATAAGTATTTGGCATAATGAAAACTTTTTTACTCACAGAACGGTTTGTATAATTTAATCTCCATAGCCGGAAAAACAAGTAATACCATAGCATAGCCGGAAAATGTAATATTTTTTGTATGTACTGCTGGTTGGAGTTCGCGGGTTTATGATAGCAGAACACTACCGAATAAATGTTCACTGTATTTTGTCATAAATATCAGCAACACATGTCGTAAGTATCTTTGGAGATCTGAAAACACAAATTATTGAATGTTGGTTGAGCAGGAAGGAAGCGCCTTTGTGTATTGTGTAAATGCCACTTCATTTTCTAGTGTCGTCATTCCTAGTTACGATATAAATAAGGTGCATTCGCACGATAGCACTTTTATACGTGCATACTTGAAGGTGGCATTCTGAAATTTATGATCAATATTAAAGCGTTTATTGTGAACTGGTGGTAACAATATTGATCAGAGCAGAAAGCACGATATACAAAATTATTCCAATGCCAATACTTCTTTCGTACTCACTGTAAGATTTCTTGTAGGCTTCCCATTCGGATTTCAAAGCGTTTTCGTCTTCCAGGGCAAATGTCGATGCAAATGCAGCAAAGAGCAGCGCACAGATAAGCGACATGGTCAGACAAAACCTAGTCTGCAGGCGCGACGGCTGAGTGTGAATATACGAAAGCAGATTGCACGTGTATGTTACAAGCCTGACCGCTTTATATACACGCAGCCGTCATTATGATAGCGGTGAGTAATCAATGAAAAGAGGCGTTCATTATGTATAGTAGAGACTGCGTGGACAGTTTGAAGCACGTGGAGCTTGACCTACAGTTTTAATTCATAGAGCTATAACAATGCGTCCCAGACATATATATTACAACTTTACGTAAGCAAAAGGGAAAGGTTTTGCTTGCGTGCCAGCATTATTATTTTTCCACAAGACATCGTTTGCGCCTATATAGAAAGACTTGCACATAGACAACTCAAACACAATAAGTAATGAAGGCGTTTCTCTATTTATGACCAGCGCTTAAGCTGTGATTTCGTGTATACATTATACCCCAAAAGTTATGCTCTAAAAGGGTACTGGGAACTACACGTACACCTCGCCCACGATGATAACTTGGATTCAACTTTGGAAATGAATATGCACTTATCTAAACGAGCAAGCCGGAGTTTGGCAAAGTTACGCTAGGGAAAATATATGTGTTGGTGGATAGCACCTAAATATTGAACTTTTATTTACATGAATTGTGTGAATTGGGCAAGAACTAGTAGAAACGAACAACGTACTTCAGCCGCTGAATTATGTGTTCACACCAAAGAATAAGGAAGATTTCGTTCAGTTTACTTTTTTTTCAGGAACGCGTGGCGTAATAAGCTCAATGAATACGAAATTCTCCCCATGATGTATGCCATGACGCACAACTCAAGAAAATGCCCTGCCCAACTCTAATACCATCACCGACATGGTCAAATTTCAAATTGAATTCAGTGAAGTGTCTGGTCGACCTGCTGTCCGCAAACTATGCGCCTAACAGCGCTTGCGAGCTGGTACACGGCCGACTGTGAAGCTTTCACGATCAACATTAAAGAAGTTGTCGACCTTTGTAAAGGTTTCAATGCCGCCATGGCCGAAGCTGATAACATAGAGCACATTATCAAAGGCATCGATAACGGCGTATTGCAGACGCTCCTGGCCATGAATGCGCACACTGTTTCCGAAGTCGTCACTTTATGTCAGCGCTACGATGAGTTAAAGAAGCAACGCACCCTGACTCGGCAGCATCAGTGGACCGCCGATTCGCTATTGACCATCGTTGCTGTTTCCGAACACTCTCCACTGCTTCAGCAGATTAAAGGCCTTATGCGCGAGGAAGTTGCCCGTCAACTTTCCTTGGCCCCCTTCACTCAGGAGCCGTGCTATCGCCTGCCTCCAACGCTCCGAACTGTCATTTTCGAAGAGGTTGCTCAAGCTGTTCCCGTCGCTCACCGCCAGCCAATCTGACGGCGCCTCTGTGACCGCGCCTACAGGCAGTGCAGCCTGCAGCTGCGCGTCATGCGCATGTAGTGCGTAGGCCTCCCCAGCTGCCTGTCTCGATCCTGCAACAATCTGCACCACCCGTCGCTCCTACTACATCTTGGGCCGGGCCGAGAGTCAGCAATTCTTGGCAGAAGCCTGACGACTGTCCCATTTCTTACGCGTACTGCACACCAGAACACGCCGCTCCCTATTGCCGCCGTTGCCTTCACACTTCCAGGGACGCTGCGCGGCCGTTCCAGTATGGCATTCCGCCTATGCATCGATCAACCCTAGGTCCCTCCCCATGGTATGTTCGTGCTGACGTCCCTGAATATCCGTCGCCCCGCTCACCATCTCGTCGTCAACGATCGCTCTCCCCAGTGCGTCGCCGACCCGCACCATCTGATGAGGAAAACTAAGCGCCGCAGTTCATGAGGCAAGAACTGCACCATCTTCGAGCTGCCCTCATCGCCCCTCTCCCAGTAACATGGTCGCAATATCTGTTGAAGGTGTCTCTACATTTGCGATTATGTACACCGATGCCGCCTTTTGTGTTATAGCTGCCAAACTCTGCCGTTCGCTGTGCAAGGTGACCCCGCCACTCTCTGGACTGTGGCGTCACACAGCAAGTGCGCAGCACGTTACACCTCTTGCCGTCTATTATACTGCCCCTGTGCTTATACAAGGTTTTACGTACGGGTGCGACTTCCTTTCCCGTCATACTGCCGTCATCGACTGCGCGCGAGCTGAAGTCGACTTTTCGCCGAAGTGTGATGCACCATTCCAAGGAAGCTCTTTATCAGGTGCCTAAACTGGTCGTGCGCGGGGACACCGACATTCCGCCTGGCTCTTTTGCCCGTGTCCCAGTCTTCTGCGGTGCCATCACAGATGCTATGGTCTTCACATCGTTTGAGATCTTCATGACTCTCGGAGCCGTTCCACTGCATTTTGCAACGCTTGACATCACCCCCGGCTCAGCAACATTTTCGTGTACAATCCCCTTTCAGCGCCTGTTACTTTGCTTGTCGGTGAGTAGCTCGGCCGTGTGGAAAATCTTGACTCTTCATTCTTTGTTAATGTGTCTGCGGAATGTTGCCATTTCGACTCCTGCAAAATGCATGCCCTTTAACGCTGGAAGACTCGTTGAGTGACATGTTCTCAAGTTCCATTGCCGATACACTCACCCCTGCCGAACACTCCCAGTTTCTTCACCTACACAACCACTTTAGAAACTAATTCTATATTTCTCAACCGCAACTGGGCTTAAAGTCGGAAGTGCCGCACCAAATTGACACTTCTTTACACCAGCCGTTACGTCAAAGACCATACCGCGTCTCTGTTAAAGAGCACTGGGTCATTAACGACTAAGTCAAAAATATGCTACGCCATGACATTATACAACCATCCCACGGTTCCTGTGCATCTCCTGTCGTTCTCGTTTGCAAGAAGGACGGGTATATTCGCTTTTGCGTTGCCTACCGTCGTTTAAATAAGGCAACGCCCAAAGACTTCTATCATTTGCCAACCATCGACGACGCCCTAGACACCCTTCAAGGAGCACAATTCTTTTCGTCCCTACACTTGAGTTCTGGCTACTGACAGATTCCGGCGGCTGAAGCCGATCTCCAAAACACTGCATTTATTAGAACTGACGGCCTATATTAATTCAACGTGATGCACTTTCTAGTTTGCCACGCGCCTGTCATGTTTGAACGAATCATGAACAATATGCTGCGTAGCCTCAAGTGTCATTGTTAGCTCGACGACGTCGTGGTTTTTCCTCCTGATTTTCTGACCCACCTACTTTGCCTCAGACATGTTTTGACGTGTCTAACGAACACTGGCCTGCTACTGAACCTCAAAAAGTGCCGCTTCGCCGCGCAGGAGCTGTTCATATTAGGTCACACCGTGTCTATGCACGGCGTTCTACCCGAGCCTGCGAAACTTCGCGCAGTCGTTGAATTCGCGAAGCCTACTAACATCAAGCAACTTCGCAGTTTTTTGGGCCTATGTTCTTATTTCTGGTGCTTTGTACATTATATAGCATCGATCATGTCCCCCTTGGCCCAGCCGCTACGCGGTAGTGCGGACCTCTCCTCCTCGTCCCCTGCATGCGACATCGCGTTTGCTAAGCTGCGTCGTCTTAGATCTCCAACTATTGTTCGTCATTTCGACCCGATACTTGCAACTGAAGTACATTCAGACGCCAGTGGGGTAGGTCTTGGCGGTGTCCTCTCGCAAAGTAGGCCCGGCTACTCTGAATACGTCGTCGCCTATGGGAGCCATACGCTGAAAAAAAAAAAACAGAAGCCAGTTACAGCGTGCTGAAAAAGAGTGTTTGGCACTAGTATGGGAGCTTAGCGAGTTCAGCCCACAATTAAACGGCCGCCCAGTTGACCTAGTAACTGAACACCACAAACGTTGTTGGCTCGCCATGTTGAAAGATCCATGTGGCCGCCCAACACGATCGGCAATGCGAATCGAGGAGTACGATATTTGCATAGTCTACCACTGCGGACGCAAACACACTGACACAGACGCCCTGCCCCGCACATCTATACCTTCAGACTGGGCTTGCGAAAGCACTTGCACAGACTCCATGTCATCTCTTGACCCTGACTTTATGGCACCAAACAATGCCGTGACGCGTGGATCGCTTCTCTTTTCGGCAATCTTTCTGGATCATCGACCATCCCTGTATCCCGATGTACTAAGAAACTACTATATGGCAACCTAGAAAAAGCCAACGGAAGCCACGAAGAAGAAGAGAATGCGAGAGCTCGTTACGAACGTGCATGGGAGCTCGGGGCCTTCAGAACGAAAACGGCTGAGCTAGCGCTGACAGGCTAGCCAGGGCGTGTACGGGTTCGACCTGAGGCACAAAACGGACCGAGCCGGTGCTACCAGACCAGCCGGGACGAGACTGGCGTGTCCCACGGTGAACCTGTGTTGCGGCCAGCGCTGAGATGCTGACCAGGCTGAACGGGTCGGTGCTGTTCCTGCGGTGAACGAGCGTTCGAGCCCAGCGCGTTACCAGATGGCCTTGGTCGGGAGTGCGAAGTTGGGGCGAGCCACGTGAGAGGGTCCGGCACAACCGCCTGCTGGGGTAGTGGCCACGGTGCCGCGTTGCTGACCGCGTGGGCCTGCCGTGCTGTCGCGCGAGCAACTCACCTTCTCGTGCGCTGGCCGCCTGTACGAGTTCTTCGTACAAACAACGCTGCGTCTGCAAGCGCCGACGCCCCCGCCATCGTCATCAGTATTGTAAGTGACCATCTTACGAAATGGCCGAAGGACACGCACTGCGATAGCTTGTGCGTGAGTGGTGGATTGCGTGGACCGTTATACAAATAGCCACAGTGTCTTGTTAGCTGATCGTAAATGTAATTGTCGACATCTGTCTTTGATAAATGTTTGTCCTGTCTATGACTTTGCTTCCTGTATCTGAGTCCCTGGGCCCACGAACCACCACAATTGGCGAGCTTGCCAGGATTGCTTATTAATATCCAAAGCCATTACTCAGATACGGAGCTGGGTCATGGAAAAGGAAAAACTTTTTGCACTCGGCTGAGAGCTAGGGCTTGAGAATGCTGAGCTCAGAGACTGGGTAGAGCGAGAGTGCGTGCAAGCTCGCGACGAGCGCGCTAAGGAACGCGAGGTCGCGAAGGAAAGCGCAGAGCGACAACAGAGACTTTTAGAGCAGCAACAGAAAGTTCAAGAGCAGGAGCTGAAGATCCTAGAGCTGAAGCTTCGACTTCAGGAAAGTACAAACAGGTCACAGTCTACTGAGGCTGATGAACCAGGAGGATCTCGCATTAACACCACAGCTGTATCGGATGGCTGCAGTCCTCATAAACTGATACCTCCCTTCAATGAGGCACGTGACGACCTCGACGCGTACCTGCAGCGGTTCGAACGAGTGGCGACGTGTCAAGGGTGGCCCCGTGAGAAGTGAGCTCTTTCACTGAGCCTATGCATGACCGGAGAGGCACAAACCGTGATAGGCCGGTTAGATCCGACAGCTGCGCTGAATTATGACCAGCTAAGAGCGGCGTTACTGCAGCGGTTCCGGTACACCGCAGAAGGTTATCGGGAGAAATTTCGGCAAGCCAAGCCAGATGACAACGAGTCAGGCGTGCAGTTTGCTGCTAGACTTTCCGGCTATTTTGACCGTTGGCTAGAAATGGGCAAGACGGAGAAAAGCTATTCTAGCTTGAGAGAATTAATAATAAGCGAGCAGTTTATGAAAGGCTGTTCTCCAGCACTCAGAATATTTCTCAAGGAAAGAAACTGCGAGACGCTGAGTTCGCTGTGGGACAGCTGACAGCTTTATGGAAGCGCAGGCGCTCTCGAACCTAGGTAAAGAACGTATTCCCAAGGAAACAGGGCCATCAAAGTGGAAGGCGGAGCCGGCGAGAAAAACAGAGAAGACCACTAGCCGTTGTTTCTTGTGTGACAAGAAAGGTCATAGAGCAGTGACTGCTGGTCGCGGACCCGAAGAGGTTTTCCAGTG
>NC_051158.1:68204453-68215694 GCF_013339745.2 Dermacentor silvarum | reverse complement strand
AGAAATAGTTGTAAATTATTCTCGAGTCTGATTTCCAAGAAAAACATGTTACGCTTATCCTATATTTCATACATAAATGTGATGCCGTTCCCAAATGTATGGCCGCTCAACTCAGCAGCTTGTATATTATAAACGGCTCCTTTCAGTTATCCTGTGCACTATCATAACGACCATAATGAAACAATTAAAGGAATGGCATACCTCACATACACGTAGAGATATGTGCAGATCTGTTGCGTTCGTTGAAGATAAATGTGGTACCACATGGGGCACCCAGTTTTAATGGGTTGCCAACTTAGTGAGACTGTGAAAAAAAGTTTTCCTTGCCTGAGTCAAGTTAGCAGATTTACAGGCGTTTACATTGAAGGACTGCTAGGCACTTGTTAAGCAGGGCTTATTAACCCCCGTGCGTTGATTCTCCCGGGAGCTGCACCTCTGCGCAACAGCCACGACTCTCAGGCAGCAGAATCATATGAAATAACAGTCCTCACTTGCATCGGTCACTCACGTTTGAGACTGCAATGATGCCGTTATGCGTTATATTCGAACGGAAACGACTATTCGGCGTCATACAGTATATCAATAACACTTGCGTAAGTTTAAATAAATAAATACGTATATATATATATATATATATATATATATATATATGAGATGGTTTTGCCTGCTATGAATATTATTTCTGCGATTGAGAGCTTTAAGTGGAGTATTCACTAATAAGTCTGTGGGTTACTGCAAACATGTGCGCTTATTCCGGTCGGGAGTTCTCACTTTTTCAATTAGTGCATTTAGCATATTTCTTCCCCTTACACATATATCGTGAATTTATAAGTCTATGCACCCTTTCATTTATTTGCCTAGAAATACATTCGCCATTTTTCGCGCCACGCAGCTAATAAACCTGGTTTATTTCACTCTAATATTGTTTTTCTTCGATCATTGTCCCTGATTAACATCTACCAACAAGAAGCGCGCGTAAAATGACACACTGTCAACAATAATATGTTCTTACGTAGCTTCATGTTGCAGACATACCAGTTACTTTTAGAAGACAGTGGTAAAAACAGCAGTTCACTTGGCTAAAACTACATTTGGTACCGGCCGTCAAGAGTCATGGGCGCACCAAAGCAACTAAAGCACTAAAAAAAATGTACTGCACAGAGGTTCTGCGAGAGAAACTGGGCGTCCGCCAGTGTCCGCGTAGCGAAGGCATGCTCGCTAGCAGACGACGCGCTTGACAACGACAGCAACATTGAAGACGTCGTGTTGTATAATCCATGCCTCTAATATATAGGTTTGGCAAAATGGTGTAAACATAATTTTGCAGTTGACATAAAGCACTATTTTAGAGCGTACTATACGCAATCGGCCTCGGCGACCGCAGCGAAAGTACGTTGAATATACCGCGGAGCGGGTCTCCGCCCCAATCCAGTTCGCTCGCAGCGCGCTCGCATAATTTTTCCACACGCGGGTATGCAGCGGGAGAGCGCCGTTCGGCGCACTCGACCATTGTCTACTACACTCTAGCCGCAGCGCAGCCACGACCGGTCGTAAGCGCATCGCATGAATGGAGTAAATGGAGAAAGAAAGCTTCTCGTTCCTCCATGGTGCAGCGCAATGCGCTGATGCTAGGCGGCCGGTTGAGAACATGCATGCAATCATTATGGACGCACTGCCAAATTTCAGCCGCGTGCCGAATTATTGTATCTAACCTGTAATTGTTTTACCAATTCGCCTTTGAAGAATCAGCAAGTCGTGAACGCACTTGCACCGCGCTGGAAACATTAATTACATTGATTAAGGTAAGGAATACAGCAGTAGCATCACTTGGTTTGAGGTGACTTCGGTCTTTCTGGGCTTTTACATAAAAGGAACAGACAGTGTTGTAATGCAATAAAAAATAAAAAATAAACCTTAAGATTCCATCCTCTGACCAGCAGATTCCAATCCCAGTATCTTATACTACTACACGCCGATTTCCGATTCATAATTTGCCATGACAACACGCAGACACAGTTGCAGTTGCACAGACGTCTCGCACATACATGGCAGATGCGGCCATCGCCACGCAGCTAAACTTACGCCTCTATCAGAACGAAAAATTTGTTGGCCATATTGCATGTTATGCCTGGAAGTGTAGCAAAACCAGCTGATTCGCTTTTGCGATTCGTATATTAACTCCGAAAAAAAAAGTATTAAATGAACCACCAACCTCGGACCCGGTACCGGCTGTTATAACCGATTTTGAAAGCCGTTTCTTATTCTTCGCGCAAGGGAAAGGCAACATTTCCTTAGTTCGACAATGCATTTCAATCGACACGTCTGTGTAGTCACATATCTCCGTCAGAGAAGCGGTCGTTTAATGCGACTGGTAGCCTTCGGCGACATCATGTATAATAACGCGTCATATCGGCGCTCATCGCTTGTTGCACTATCAGTGTAGACACAAGAGAATGGTCTAATTAAAAAAAACACTGATGGAAAAGCTGAACTACAGAGTGGTTGATACTCGTTAGACTTGTTGATTTCTGAGCCCAGACAGGTCGATAGAGTGTAGACGTACTCAGCGGGTACGGTAGGCCTTACCTTCAGTGAAAGCGTACGATATTGGCGCAGGTACCTGATGAATGCGAAAATGTTTGTATTTGAGCTTCAGAACATTTTACCTATTATTTTTAGTACACCAAGGAAAGTGGAAGCGCACGAATCGCCTCAGCGTTGTTGTCGGTGCGATAATATGTTTCAGCGGCAGGCTTCCTGAGGTCCGTGTGACCTCGTCTGAACGGCTGTTGGGTTTCGTGTCGACTGCACAACGCTGCGACAACTCGCAGTCATCGGTTCCGTACAAACTGCTAGAAAACTGGGTGTTAGCTGCTTTTGCGTAATTTCGTTCACGAATACAGCTATCCTCACAGTCAAAAGGGAAATGCAGAAAACGAAAGGGATCTTTAGTGTCGCATATATGCATGGGCATGCAGCTCACGCACGTTTTTTCCAAGCTGCACCACTGCCGACACTGAACAGACATTTATGAATTGTAAATGTACTGAAACTTGGGCGAGTTGGTAGCTATTCATCCTGAAACGGCAGCGCGCACACAAGAAACGAGGACAATAAGGCGAAGGTGACAGACAGCGCCTGTCTGTCACCTTCGCCTTATTGTCCTTGTTTCTTGTGTGCGCGCTGCAGTTTCAAAAAGAGATTTACGACCACAAATTATAACGCTATTCAGGACAGGAGTCTGTTTTACGGACAGGACTTGCCCACATAATTGTATCAATCGTTTAATATTAAACAGCGTCTATACTCCTGCAGTGCGGCACGAACGAAACCAGCGCAGATTCCAGTACGAACTAGCGAACTCCAGTGACAACCAGCGCGTGTACAGCGCGCACCAGTGCGCCCCAGCGTCATAGCCGTGAAACCAGCGTCTCGTTCAGTGTGACCCAGCTCTTACCTAGCGATCTCACCAGTGCCACAGTGACTCCCAGTGACTCCCAGCGTGCGCCAGCGCTCCCAGTGCCATCCAGTGTAAAAAGACCAGCTGGTTTCACGCTGGAAGACGCTGGTTTTTGCAATAGGGTTGTAGGGGCACTCCCAATTAATTTTGAGCCTCTGTGGTGCTTTACCATGCACACAATACACGCTGCACGAGAGTTATAAATTACAGCCCTATCTGAATGCGGCGGCCGCCGCCGAGATCAAACTCGCGTTCTCGTGCTCAGCAGCGCAACGCTTTACCCAGGGGGCTGATACTTCAAAATATTTATTGTGTAGCTCAGGAAGCTTAACGCAATGACCATACTATAGTAGCTTTCAGGTACGCTGGAGCGATAGTTCAATTGATGATTGTTTACAAAAGCGACCAATAAATTATATTTTATGAATACTGCAGGCACATTGCTGCCTTCACCATCGGTACATTTCTGCCGTAGCTATGAACCGTCGCCGCATGCGGTTTGCTTTATGTGCGAGTGAAAGCATGCGAGTATGAGTGGACGATGGTGTATCAACAATGCGTATGCAAGGGAGGAAAGCGGGGAGGAAGCACGCCGTCTTCCCTCACGTGCAAGGCGTCGGAGGGAGGGGAGGGAGGGGGTGTGTTTTACTCCAGCGGCGGTTGCGTATGGCCGGGTCGCGCACGCCCCATCTTGAAAGCGATCTGCGATAATGACAGAGTGTGTCGAGCGCTGATAGCTTCGTGTGCGCTGTGTTCTCACCGCTCAGTTAAGGGTGATGCGAGAGGCAGCATGAACGTCAATTCGCTCGGTGCTGCTGCCGGGCTTACTCACTCCAGCGTTTTGCGAGCGAGCTTCCACGGTCATCGAGTGAGATGCGTTTTTGTTTTCTTGTACCGAGGGTGACTCCACAATGTTTAATTTAATTACTAAGGTAATGTTTACGAGTTCATACGGCAGATAAAGCTACTCTCCTTACTTTGTATAGCTGTCTCTTAATTTGCTATCGCAATCGATTATTCGCCTTCGGGTGAAAGAGTGACTTTCTTTTCACTAACCTTTAACCTGACAGAATTTGATGGTTTCTTATTGAAATGTCTTCCACGCCGGCAGAGAGACCTGAAGTGACTTTTTCGCGAATGATTCCCGCCCAACATAGAGAACACGGTCCGAGTGCCTTCACAGCTTTGTGAGCCGACGAGCGATGGGGATAGTCTTCAGGTAGCACCTGCAGGGCTTCCGTAAAATTTCTGGAAGGTTAAGCAGGTAGCCGTAGCAAATCATTGTCCACGCTCTTCATAAATGGGTCCAGGTTGAAGTCATCTTCCTTTTTACTTTAGGAAAGCGTTTCACTTTTTATTCATTCGAAACTAATACCAGTTTCACACAGCCACATTTCATCACGATCGATCCCGATCCAGATGGAAATTCTCCACCGCACTTAACTCCTTCCGGAGCTTGCGCTTACGAGCCATCGAGACCGAGAAATTCAATCCGGATTGCGTTTCATCTGAATGAAATGTGCGCCGTTTGAAACCCGTATAATTCCTAAACTCCATCTTACTGATCTGCAAATTTTTGCAATTAAATGATGAATCACTTACCGCTTAACGACTCGTGGTCAGTTAGCCAGCATCATTGAGTTTTGTTCAACGGAGCAACCTGTAACTTCTGGAGTACCTCTAAGTATTGTACTCCATCCGCTCGTATTCGTAATATATCACAAAGGGAAACTGCAATGAATTTTCTGACTGCGTAAAAAAAAGCAGTTTCCAATAATTTAGAGATACAGTAGCCTCAGCGCAAAATATTACGCTTATAAACGAGTGGATGCATCACAAAACGCTTGCGAAAATCAATGTCTTTCATAGCGAAAATTCAAGAACACCGCCATTACTACTCGCCGGAAGCGATGTGTACGTCTTACAGCACAGAGAACCAGCGCCCGCGTACGCTTCTCGTGCTTACGCCGTTCCCGTGTGTTGATAAACAGGTTCCACACATCTGCTACCCATAGAGATAGTGCAGTTAAACCTCGATTTAACGAAGCGCTTAAATCGGTAATGTGCTTCGTTATATCGAAATTTCGGTGTATTGAAGTTCGACCTTTGATACAAATAAGTACAGTCGCCGGTCGGTTTTTCCTACATGGAAACGGGGCGCAAAACATTCTGAATAATCAGACAATTGGAAAAAAGCACCCTTGAATGAGAAAATTCATTTGGTTGAATTTGGTAGTCGGCGTCGAATGATACAGTTCCATGCCGCATCAACGATATCTTCACATCGGCGTTACGAATTAAGCGAAGCGAGCCACGGTTTCGCGTCGTGTCCACTCCGCCACCGCGGCTGATAGCGTCGCCCGCATTGGGACGACGCTATGACGAAAAGCGCCGGCAACGGTGAGCGAATGCTTCGTGTGCCTCTCGTTTCAACGAAACTGCGAAACTCTAGATTAAGCAACCTGTAAAAATAAACGCGCGGAAAGACAGCCTACGCGATTCCACGCTGTCTCGGAACGCCCACTATTTGTGCACGTGGTAGATTACCTCTAAATCAGGGTGCGCGCCTGCGTATGTGCTCAGGTCCGCTTACAGCCATGCGGAGCCACCGCCCAGAAGCGCGCCAGTATTCGAGACGCGCGCCAAGTTACCCGCCGCTATATTGCAGCCTGTGCGGTCTGCCAGCACCACAAAAAACCTGCTGTGCTGCCGGCTGGACACCTCCACCTCATTGATGTGCCCTCAGAACCTTTCGTTCACGTTAGTCTTGATCTTCTCGGGCCTTTTCGGCCGTCGAAATCAGGCAATAAGAGCGTCGGTTCCACGACTGCTTATGCAACCCGTTACCCGATCACGTGAGCTTTGCTCACAAGCTGTGCAACTGAGGTGGCGGATTTCCTTTTACATGACGTCATCCTCCATCACGGTACAGCATGACAGCACCTCAATGATCGCGGCCTCACCTTCTTGTCGGGCGTTGTTGAAGACCTACTTCGTTCCTGTTGTGCCGAGCACCAGCTTTCCACCGCCTACTACCCGCAGACAAACGGGCTCACCGAGCGGCTCAATCGCACGTTGACCGAAATGCTGTCTATGTACGTTTCTGACGGCCACAGTGATCAGGATAACGCGTTAGCCTTCGTGACTTTCGGTTAAAATTCGTCCCGTGACGAGACCGCTGGCTTTTCACCCTTGTATCTTCTGTTCGTCCGCTACCCCACTTTGGCCTTTGACACAGTGCTTCCTTCCACGACGAGCACACCCGCTGAATATGCTCAAGACGTCTTCGCCCGTGCTCACACGGCGCGACAGATTACCGGCTCCGAGCTCACCGAGTCTCAGGCCGCACAGAAGATCCAGTACGACAGCCTACACCGGCCCGTTCAGTAACCCCTGGCTCCGTTGTCCTCCTATGGACGCCATGCCGCCCCATCGGCTTGTCTCAAAAGCCTCTGCCGCGCTACACAGGGCCCTACACAATATTGCGGCAACTTGGCAATGTTAGCTATACTCGATCGTTCCACTGGACTCGCCTGTCGCCACTGACATTGTGCATGTGTCTAGGCTGAAGCCTTACTTTGCCGCGAGTTCACCTATATTATAGTTGGCGGCCAAACGATGCCTTTGCAAGCGGGGGTTATGTTACGGCGCAACCAAGAGTGGCGCCAAAGTCAGATGACGACGATTTGACGTGTCGAGATGTAATCGGTCTCGACAGCCATCTTGTTTGCATATCGTTGCCTTTCTTGTAAATATTTCAAATACATCTTTTATGTGACTTCCGCAATGTAACAGTATTGAGGTTCTAAACACGTGGTGCTCTATGGAGAAGAAATTAGGAAAAGTAAATACTTCATTATATCGACAATTTAATTCTATTGATGTTTGTTATATCGAGGTTTAACTGTATATTGCTAGCTTTTTCGTGCGCCATGCCCACGCCGTGGGGCACTCGCGCTGTTCTTATTATGCAAAACACACATGTTCCAGTCAAGCCGGTTTTCTGTGTCTGGATGTATACGTTCAACATAGTTCAACGAAGATAGCCTCGATGCGTTCATGCTCCACTCGGAGATGAAGAGGGCGACCAAGCTAAGCGACCTTACTTACCTTCGAGTGAGAGACCGAGAAACGAAGCAAGCAGCTACTGCCATGTGCAAAAAACGATGAGAAGTGGCTGAGGCTCGTCGCAAAGTACGCGTAAAGTTTTGCCCTTTTGCTTTGGCTGCTGTGATGGCATCGCGTGCCGCCGCATCTGCACCATGGCCGCCTGGTTGCGTTCTCCTCTGTGAGAAATGCAGAATGCACTTAATGCTGGCAAAAAGACTTTCATTGTCAGAAACGCTTTCGTTCGTTTACTTCGACGCGCCCGATGTAGGAACGCGCGATATGACTCCAAGTCAACGCTGCACCGCAAATGATTACTCGAGCATGCATTTGTGCACATTTTTTGGCGATCTCATCTGCCCAATGCGTGGTATCCAACAATGAACAATGCAGTTTCACATAACTGAGCATACTGATAGTGAAAACGAAGAGGCATTTGGAAAGCAGATCTTGCATGGGGGTCTGTGATAGCGAAATGTGCAGCTTCGTCAAGCGCAGTTTACTCGTTTTCTGCGCGTTAGGTTGTCCACGACGAACTTGCCTGCTGTGTCGTGGTGCAAGGTTGGTTCCTAGAATTTATGACAGAAAAGGTGTGTCCAGCCTTTCTGTGCGCGGCATTGTGCATCGCTCGTGTGCAAGTTCGACCACCTGACGTCCACGAAACGCGTCGGTCTTCTTCCAAAATCTGAAATCACGTCAGCAGGTATGGTAGAACTGTCTCGTCAACTAACCTTACATTACGACAATCTCAACGTTACGACTCCAACATGTAGTAAAAAAAAAAAAACTTTTTACTAAAGCATTATAAATGGATTTTTTTTACCCTGAACATTGTCTAACACTGCTGACATTTATCTGTGTGATGATTTGGATAGTGGCGTGTGGCGGTGACTGCAAGAAGAAAAGTGCTGATGGTGATTGCGAAGGAAGACGACGGGCCACGGACAAGGAAGCATCGTGAGAGCACGAGAGCGCGCAGAGCGTGAGAGCGAGTGGCAGCCTCCAACGTCAGCTCGTAGAACGGCGGTTCAAGGCTCGGGTACCGGCGACCGGATGTCCAGCTACCGTGCGGACCTGGTCGGAGATCAAGCTCGTGGCTGGGCTCTCGTGCGCGCCAGCAGCCTGCTGTTATAGCGGCCTGGTGCAGCGCTTCATGCTGGGGACCGGGACGCCTGAGCAACCTGCCTGCTGAGCGAACCCGATGACCGGCGACCGGCTGTCCTGCTACGGTGCGGACCTGGTCGTAGATCCAGCTCGTGGCTCTACTCTCCTGTGCACCAGCGGCCTGCTGTCATAGCGGCCCGGTGCAGTGCTTCCTGCTGGCCACCGGGGCGCGTGAGCTACCTGTCCGCCGACCGAGCCCGCCGTTCTAGCGGCCAAGGCGTTGAGATCAGGCGTTACTGGCGAGTAACAGCAGTGGCCTGGTGCTCTACCGGCCTGCTGTTTTCTCCTGCTTCCACGTCGCGACAAGGTGCGGCGTGGTGGTGACGGTATAGGACGTGGCCGTCGCAACATCACACCAGCTGAGCTGGTGCCCGACAGCAGCTACGTAGCCACAACGACAACCGTCACGGGCACTGCAACAACACGGGCGAGTGGTGACGCATGAGTGCTAGGCACATGTTTATATGGAAGGACAAACGACTTCCGAACTCTAGTCCGCATACATTTAAATTGTCTGTATCGTGTTAGCGTGTGTATACAAAGTCTGCGTTTCGTGTAAAAAGCTCCTAAGTACTGTGTCATTATTAAAAAGATCCTGGGCCCAAAGGAAACAGCGAGTTTGTTGTTTCTCATCACAATCTGCCTGCCTAGCTTTGTATAAATATTTATTTATTTTTATTTCATTTCACAATACTCCAGGCCCTCTTCGTGCCGATGAACGTGTGGACACAACATGGAAGGGCCTACCGCTAAGGCAAAATGGAAAAGGAAAGTGAATTGTTGCCTCAAAACAAAACAAAAGAGATCACATTTTCGTGACATATTCGTGCAACAGGAAATAAATGTATACGATGCCAACCTCATATGGTACAAATGCAATTCAGATAACACTAGCAGTATTTCCATGCACATCATTCTTTGCGACCTAGAGGCTCTATATGTCTATCTATCTATCTATATATCTATTTATCTATCTATCTATCTACCTATCTAAAGTCTGTCCGTCCGTCCGTCTGTCCGCCCGCCCGCCCGGACGCCCGTCCGCCCGTCCGTCCGTCCGTCCGTCCGTCCGTCCATCTGTCTGTCCGTCTGTCTGTGGCTGGGCTGGGCTGGGCTGGGCTGGGCTGGCTGTAAGTCGGTCGGTCCCTCCGTCCATCCACTTACGCTGGCGGAGCGGATGGTGCCTACCAACTTGAGCTGCTTGGTATATGCTCATTTTCGCGTTGCCGGCGTGGTCGAGTCATCGTCGTCATTCGAGCTCCATCACCGGGTTTTCACTTCTTATTACCGCGTACTACCTGCGCCGAGCCCGCTGGCGCGCGTAAGATCCGGGTATGTTGACTGCGGAATGCTGGATGGGCGGTTACCTAGGGACGAACAGCAATTCAAAAGGAAGTTTCCTACCCCGTGCACGCCAACAGATTGCCGAGGCTCATAAAGAATTTCTTGGAAGACCGCAGCTTCGTCGAGAAATGCGTCAATTCGCCCATTGCGTTGCTCAGATGTTCACTTGAGCAGCTCGAGGATGGCGTACTACTGGGGTACTAACTACTTGAAGGTGAGGAAGGGGAACGTGTTCGCAACTATTGAGCAGCTAGGCTAGCCCACATTCTTTCAGCTAGGCTAGCCCGCATGTCCGAGCGCCACAATGAGACTGCCTGCGCGAAGTCATCGAGAGAGTCAGAGCCGGTCGAGGCACGCCGCCGCAGGGTCGATGCCATAGTCAGCTACCTGCAGGACCTGTAGGAGATTGCAGGACCTGCAAAATCCTTCGCACAACTTAGATTCCCACAGTAAGTGGTATCTGCCTAAATTTTACAATTTAAATTCTAAATTGTTAGTACGGGTAATGATTGCTTTGATTGAAGTACAGTTTACAATATCGGCCGGCAGCATGTTCTAATGAGAAAAAAGTATGGAAATAATGAGTGTTTGCGACTGTTGTTGTTACTGGGGTGTTGCTGCTAATTGGAGAGTTGTTGGCAAATTATTTATTGTGATTCGTTCGGGTTGAATTTTCGAATGGCGCATGTATGTAAGATGGCTGCGGTATTCGATAAGGGGCGTGATAAAATAAATATAGAAACTTTAGTCGGAAAGCCGTTCTGCGTTGAGCCAGTACTTGGATGTTAGCAAGTGAGGTGAAGCCTCGTAACACTCGCTTGACGTGAATATAGCAAATATATGAATCTCATTGCTAGTTTCTGCTAGGTTTAGGCTTGCTTTACGGTAACCGAACCTACCCACCGCCAGGTTTACGGTAAATAATTCTATTAGACTGTGAATAAATAAACGCTATTAGACTGGGAAGCCTTAGCAGTGAGAATCAACAGCGAATATCTTTGCAACCTTTGGTTTGCAGATGGCATTCTCCTGATACCTTGTCTGTAAAGACAAGGTATCTTGTCTGTAAAGGTATCTTGAGAAGTGAAGGTACCGACGAGGGCGAAACAAGAGGCTCCTGGCGATGGAGATCGAGCAGAATGAGCTTCGGAGGGTGCTCTTCAGAG
>NC_051158.1:68189453-68199453 GCF_013339745.2 Dermacentor silvarum | reverse complement strand
TCATTTCTTGACTTATCCCCCATAGTGAGTAGGAGTCACATACGTTACAGGAAGCAACAACAGCAATAACAACTATTTTGGGAGCGCCGTTGTAAACAACGGCGTTATTTACAACGCCGTTGTTTATTATCGAGGATCGGTTTGTGATGATGGGATCTGTGCTTGTACTTATGTATCAACGTACGTTTGCATGTAACCATTTTACCGCCTTCCTGGGTCGCTGGGAACGTTGTGGTTGGGTGGGTAGCATATCGGCCTGAGTTGGTGAGGTAAAAAGGTTCGAAACCAACCATCGGACAAACTTGGATCACTGAGTTTGTGGTAATATGTAGACTGAAATTCCTTAGTGGGATCGTCAGGTAATATGTAACCATTATTTATAGCTGCTCATCTTACGCTCGTGCAACGACTGATTGATTAAGTGGCCCATTTATGCACACCGCGGCTCACTGTGTTAAGGATGACACAATGTGGTGCAAGTATCACAATGACCTCTTCAAATGTCCTAATCGGATAAGCTCATGAGTCTCAATATATTGTATGCGGCGAAATTACAGTACACTGAAATCTCAATGTAATGAACTTCAGGGGACCGCGGTAAATGGTTTTTTATTTTGAAAAGCGTTTATAGTCAAAGCCCCAAAAATTGACCATTCCGCACTATAAACCATTAGTTCATAAGTTCTCACCATATGAGCCATAGACGAAGACGTCGTTGTTGGCTTTCGACCCAGACCATAGCTATTTACCATCGAATCACCGTGCAATCTTTTAATCACCCCACGCACCATCTAATCACCTTGTAATAAGACTGACGCGCTCAAAACAGATGCTGACGCCGAGAAAACCAAGGACAAAAACGAAGCTCCATGTCGCTTCTAAAGAGCAATGTTTCTTTTGTTGCAGCACAGCTCGACCTAACACTCAGCGAAATCACAGCGAACAGCAGCCAGATGCTGCCCATGCGGAAACGACAAACCACGCGATACGTTTTTTCTGGCAACCATGCCCCGCCCCAAGTAATCAACCTCTTTCAACAGAAGATAGGATATATAGTCCAGGCCTGGTAACTATGAAACATTGTTCGAATACAGGGCCCGTATAGAGGAAGGGACAACACAAGAACCTGAACCTTTAGAGTACCGGTGGGCCTACTTCTCAGTGGGCCTTTGATCACCTGCACCCAATAAAGGTAAATGTTTAATGAACTCCTGCGCATGGGGCAGTTTAATAGTACAATAACAGCAAATAAGAAGACAAAGGAGTGCCCATGCATCGGCTGACAAGCAAAAGCAACTTCCCGCGGAGTCGGGCTATAGCTTCTTCTGAAAAGCTACAGAAATTCTGCAAATTGTCTACTAATGAGAAATCATTGTTTGGCTCGGCTGTTACTTCTCTTGTGCTTACTCGCTTTCCCGCGCTTATGCATACCTAGCAATGGCCTTTACAGTGGCAAAGAATGCAGAGGCTTTAGTAGATATTTGTCAGATTTTCTCGCTGTATCCGGCCCCTTCAAAAGGATCGTACCAATTAAGTAACAGGTAATTAGCGAGCCTCGATGGAGTAGAGCAGCCGGAAGGGTGCACCGGCTGCCGCAACAGCGCGTGAGTTGTGGCGCGAGCGAAGCGTGCATCACCGGGAGGCCATGTCCCCCTTGCTGTCACTCTTGCATGCCTCACTGCTCACTCAAGCTCTCGCCTGTGTTCTAACTACGCCTCCGTGAGGCCCAATAAATTTGCGCCAAGCGTCTCAATGTGCTAGCTTGCTCGCGAGGATTTCTAGATTCGAAGGATGCTCAGCAGCATTCAAATGGACATTGGGCCACCCCAAAATCTTAAGTTGGCCCACACCGAAATTTCAAGTTGACCTATACTTAATTTTAAGTTGGCCCACATACGAATTTGATGTTGGCCCACCCCCAAATTTCAGGTTGGAACACTTCCAAATTTTAAGCTGGCCCACCCCCAAACTTCGGTTGGCACAGCTCTAAATGTCAAGTTGACCCACCCTAAATTTCACTTTGCCCATACCTCTACGAGCTTCCCCATGCATTTTCTAAACTAGTGTAAATCGACATTACACTAGTTTAATGACTAAATGTCCCAACTTCACAAATGACGCATTTTTGTCATAACACTTTTCGAGTGATGGAGCTGGCCTAATCCCAAAGAATGCTTTTGCATTAATAAACCACTTTTACTATGCACTAGGGTGATTGATTCTCTAAAAAATATTAGTTATGCATTCTAGACTTTCTAGATAACGCTTATTTGCGCGAAGAGTGAATCAGCTGCCACGAATGTGAGGAGTGATGATTTAGTGATGATTCTTACACTTTCTCGATTTAGGTCCTCAATCATTTGTTGTAATTCGTCTCCATTGTTGCTAAATAGGACAATGTCATCTGCAAACCGAAGGTTGCTGAGATATTCGCCATTGATCCTCACTCCTAAACCTTCCCAGTCTAAGAGCTTCAATACTTCTTCTAAGCATGCAGTGAATACATTGGAGAGATTGTGTCTCCTTGCCTGACCCCTTTCTTGATAGGTAACTTTCTACTTTTCTTGTGGAGAACCAAGGTAGCTGTGGAATCCTTGTAGATGTTTGCTAAGATATTCACGTATGCCTCCTGTACTCCTTGATTACGCAATGCCTCTATGACTGCTGGTATCTCTACTGAATCAAATGCGTTTTCATAATCTATGAAAGCCATGTAGAGAGGTTGATTGTACTCCGCAGCCCTGATTCTATTGGAAATTATCTTGGTGAATACTTTATACAATACTGAAAGCAAGCTAATGGGTCTATAATTCTTCCGTTCTGTAACGTCTGCCTTCTTATGGATTAGTATAATGTTGGCGTTCTTCCAGATCTCTGGTACACATGAAGTTGTGAGGCATTGCGTATAAAGGGCCGCAAGCTTTTCAAGCATGATATCTCCTCCATCTTTGATTAAATCTACTGATATTCCATCTTCTCCAGCAGCTTTTCCCCTGGTCATGTCTTGCAAGGCCCTTCTAACTTCAGCGCTAGTTATAGAAGGAGCCTCTGTGTCCGGTTCATCACTATTTTGAATGAAAGTAGCTTGGCTGTTTTGGGCACTGTACAGGTCAGTATAGAATTCTTCCGCTGCTTTTACTATGTCATCAAAATTGCTGATGATATTACCATGCTTATCTTTCAGTGCATACATCTTGCCTTGTCCTATGCTAAGCTTTCTTCTTACTGATTTAATGCTGCGTCCATATTTTACGGCTTCCTCAATATTTCCCAGGTTATAATTTCGAATATCCCTTACTTTTTTCTTGTTGATTAGTTTTGACAGTTCAGCGAATTCTATCTGATCTCTTGAGTTGGACATTTTGATCTTCTGTCGTTTCTTTATTAGGTCCTTTGTTTCTTGGGAGAGCTTACCTACTGGTTGCCTTAGTGCCCTACCTCCCACTTCAATTGCTGCTTCTGAGATCAACCTAGTCACGGTTTCATGACTCCGACAATTAACCCATGGCCCTCACTTCCCAGTGGCTGCGGAGCACCTGACCAAGGCTGTGGTCAGACCTGCTACGTGGCAGAGGGTGCTAAGAATCTCTGGGTCAAGACAGGCCGCCAATGGAAACTGAACCTGGCAACGTTCAACACGCGCACCCTCTCGAGTGAGGCTAGCTTAGCAGGACTATTTGAAGAATTATCAGGCAATTCCTGGGATATTATTGGCCTTAGTGAGGTTAGAAGAACTGGTGAGGCTTACACAGTGCGAACTAACGGCCACGTGCACTGCAGACTGTCAATGGTGTCGTAAATGCGCGGGAGAAGGTAGACGTCCTTGCGTGTGATCTTGTTGAGGCGCCGGTAGTCGACACAGAACCGCACAGAACCATCTTTCTCCGTAACGACGACCACAGGGGATGCCAATGGACTGTTGGAAGGTCGTATCACCTCGCGGCGAAGCATATCGTCTTGTTCATTGATTACACGGCGCTCAGCAGGAGATATACGATACGGGCATTGCCGCGATGACGGTGGCGAGCCAGTGTCGATGCGGTGCGTAAGAGTTGATGTCCGGCCTCGGGAAGATTGCCCGACATCGAAAGAAGAACGAAATTCTTCTAAAAGGCACAAAAATTGAGATCGCTGGACCGGCGTAAGGTCATCGGCGATAGAAGAACCAAACACATCACTGGACGGTCCCCCACAGACAGAAATAGCAGCGAGCACACTGCAACTAGCACAGTAATTTTCATCAGGCATGTCCATAACTTGCACGTCTTCAATGGCTTCTAGATTACCGAGACATTGCCCTCGGAGCAGCATCACAGGGTGTGGGAACGGGTTACAAACGAAAATGGCGCTGTGGCCCTGCTTGATGTCCACTGTCGCAAAAGGTAGCAGCAGGCCTGTCCGAGTAAGGAAGCGGTCAGATGGAGAAAGCAGCGCTACAGCGTCTGAGATTCCGCCGCAGTACATCGGCACGACGGTTGACGCGCGGGGAGGAACGTGGGTGTCGTCGTGGACAATTAGCTTCTTCGACACCGAAGTATTGTCGGTGATCTCCAAATCTAACAGCGGCGATAGTTCTATTTCGGCCTGTGCGCAATCAATAAAGGCATTGTGGCGCGAGAGAAAATCCCAGCCGAGGATGACATCGTGAGAGCAGGAGGAAATGATGAAGAATGCTATGGCGTATACAACGTCCCGAATTTCTACACGAGCAGTGGAAGACGCCAATGGTTGAATATGCTGAGCACTGGCTGTATGAAGGGATAGTCCGGACAGGGGCGTCGTGACTTACCGAAGTAGGCGGCAAAGCTTAGCGTCCATAACACATATGGTCGCTCCTGTGTCCACGAGTGCAGATAGGCGAACACCGTCAACAAACACTTCGATCACGTTTGAAGGACTGCGTTGAGGACTTTCGCATTTCGACGGCGCCGCAGCCCTTGCCTCTTGGACAGCGACGATTAGTTTTGCTCGTCCCGAGTACCATTTACCAGCTACATTGTAGATGTTCTGGACATGTGCAAACGAATCAATGCGACGATGTCGGAAACAAAATAAGAAATGTCTTCGAAGGGATTGAAGACGATGCGTTCAACATACTACTTGAGAGAAATCCTCAGTCCGTGAACATGAACATGTCCACGAAAATGAATCTAGAATACTGCCTTTGGTATGCAACGATGTTTACAACCAGAATGGGAATGACATGCCGCTAACAAAAATTGGGCGCGTCTGGACGAGCATCCAGGCCATGGCTTTTGCGCCAAGTGCGCAAGAAATGAGGACAGTATGACAACGCAAAACTTTATTGAAAAAGTAATACATGTGCAAGACTTCAGCAAAAATGTATAAGAAATACAAAGCAAATCGAAATAAAAATACCCCAACAACTACTGAAGTTCGCAGATACAAGTCCTAATGAACTAGAAACTGACAAACAATGAGTACAATATACAAACAACATTCGTAAAGTTTCTTATTTAGCAAAGTAAACTGCCCATGCAGTAAGATGAACTAGATGACTAGAGTTATTTAGAGATTGATATCACAGCAACGGCAAGAAGCAGACTGAGAAATGCGAGATTTATTCGCATGGTAGCTGCCTACAAGCAATGTTACCAATAATCTATAAGCTTGAAAAAACACAGAAAGAAATAACGCCACATACCATGAAAAACAAACACTGCGAACATGTTAACAAAAAAATGCTGCCTTTGGGATACATCAAATAATGTAACGGTATAGAAATAGAGTAGAGTATATTACTGCTTTTTGTTAACTTTTTGCTAATTTCCCCGTTTGACAAACGGTTTGAGCAGGTAAAGCAAATGCTTTAACTGCTCGCCCTCTAGGAGCCATCCTCATCTTCCTCGGCCGCTTTTTATACAGGGTGTTTCACGTAACTTGGACCAAACTTTAAAAATATGTAAAGGGCCACGAAATATACAGAACCAAGGCAATGTTGTCTGTCGCCTCTTGGAGATAAGCAGAATATTTTTTTTTGCATTCCGCCTAATTAGATAATTCGTATTCATTATTTATTCAACTTTGCAAATAATAAAATGAGATAAGTGTCAATGAGTTTATTGTAGAGTTACATGAAAATCTCCCGACACAGCTTTCTGTTGCTCAATACGTGCTAGATACAAGCGTTATTCCGAATGTGAAAGAAGCCCCCGAACACACTCAAAACTGCCGCATGACTGGCCGTTCAAGCCAGTTTGCGTGTATTTTGACAGTTATCTCATTGACACGTACCTAATTATAATAACTAAGAAGTTGATTAATTATTGAAGACAAATTATCTAATTAGGCGGAATGCAACATATAATCTGAGTACCTCCAAGCGACAGCAAACATTACCTTGGTTCTGTCCAGCTACGTAGCCTTTGCACATTTTTGAAGTTTGGCCCAAGTTAAGCGAAACGAGAGGTTTGGGCTAGTCGGTACATGCGCGACAAGAGCGCAAAAAGACGAAGGACAAAACCAGGAACACAACAGCGCTGATGTGTGTTCCCCTTGTCCTTCTTTTCACGCTGTAGAGACTGTACACGGCGCGCTCGGGCTCGTGTCTCGTGCTGGAAGGTTAAAAAAAGCAAGAATAAGCGAGCTTCTGCTTCTTCCTTCAGTGCCAACGGTTCTTAGGTCTTTTCCTCAAGGCGAAACTGCCGATCTTCGAAGTGCTACAGCGGAAGGGTCGTTGTTGCTACAGCACCTCTTGCTGACTTGTGAGCGATACGGTTGGCCAGCTCAGCATAATCCCCAAGGGACATGTCTTCTTGTGTGGTAGCCAAGGTGACCACCAGATTCTGCGGCAGGCGCTGAAGGAACGGTTCACGCAGCAGGGGCTGTTTGCGTCCAGCCTACCGTAACTAAGAAGCCACCGCATACGACGTAGAAGTTCCGATGGTCGACGAGCTCCTGTTTGTTGAGAAGGTGCTGGAGCCGCCTGCGCGCAGACATGGACTTGCGATCCTGCATCGTCGATTTGAAGTGGTCATAAGGTGTGGTGTCGGGGGTATCACGAAGAGCGCACAAATTGAAAGGACCGCGCGAGCACTTCTCAAACACCGTGCATGTACTGGCACACGCACGAGCTCGGCAGCTGGCCTACTAAATGCAGCGAAGGTCGCGCAGCATAGAGTCCGACGCGAGTAAAAAACTGCAAATAATCGTGACTACCTGGAGTAACAGGATATTTTACGCCAAGGGGATTCACGAGTCACTTATGCAGTATCCATTCGCGAACTAGAAACAACTATAAAAAGAAAGCTACAATAAGCAGTGCAATATATCACAACCATGCCGAGGTGCCAAAGAAAATCGAATTTGCCCGTCTCACATGGGAAAGAACGTTTCTCTAAAGACCATGAACTACCAATATTGTTAGATAAAACGTGCCAAAACGCAATCGAGAGAACCTAAATCACAAGAGATAACAGCATGGTGTGGTACGCATTATTCTATGGGTGCGCTCTAGCACAAGGCAAGGGAATAGGACGGTCACTTGACGTCATCTCTTGCATTACCATACCCGTAATGAATCATTAACAAATATCCTGTATGCCAGTTCTCTTGTCTACAACATTCTTGCAAAACGGGAAACTGAAATACCACAATCACGGATGTCTAGAGGATATAGGCAAAGTGCGCAGAGACAGCGATTCCCGCCTTTGTTCGCATCCTGCCAAACTTGATAGTTTCACTCATGACGGTGGATCCCGATGCCAGGCACACAAAAGCAACATTTCTTCAGACCTTCATCCTAATACTGAGCTTAACGTCTAATTACAACATCACTGAAAAGGCTCCTTACATGGCGACGTGAGAATCAGCTTGAAGAGCAAATTAGTGCCTTCCACTCGGCACTCTATAATTCAAACCTACAATTAAAACCATACAAACTGTAATTAAAACCATAAAAAAATCACTGCATACGCAGTTTCAAATAAGACACCAAACACTGCAATACTTGCATGACTGTATCGAAAATTACAAGGACATTCGTCACACTTGTTTGTCGTGCCGCGCAATTAGGAAAAGGTCGTCGCATCACTATCACTGCACCTGTTTCCTTCAGAGGAGAGGGTGTGCGAGTCGTTTTCTCCCCAAAAACGAAGAGCCGGCAACGCAGAGCGGTACGCATACGTACGGTTCTGTCGTTGTAACGTGCCGTAGTTTTAGCAATACGACTGATTACGACCGATTGTGTCGGGAACGCACACGGGTTTATTTGTGCTACATCGCAGCCATCTTGGAAGCTCCCCTGCTGTCTACCAGGGTTGCCTTCCTACATTCTAAGAAGTGCTATGCATGGACACTGCATCATCCCCTCAGGCACGGCCGGGCTCGACTGGCGCGTGCGCTCGCTTCTTACGGCCTTCGCATCGGGGCTAGTTCATGCCTATCGCCGTTGCTTGGAGGGGGCGCTGCGACCCCACCCTCTTGCTCAGCTGCTCCCAGCCGATCTGTGCAGCGCGCGCAACGCTGGAAGATTGGGTCGGGCGCGCTTCTTACCTCACCGTGCGTTCAAGAACAAGTCGCCTAATTGTAAAGGACTCGTAAATGGTTCATCTAGGCTTCTTATAAATGGATGCAGTGTAACTGTATTAATACATCGAGCTTCTTTAAGTTCACTGGGGCTGCATGCGCCGGGAGAACAGCTCTCCACCATCAAATCCATTTTGAGGATGAAAATAAATATTTATTGCTCGTATGCACTTACAATGGTTGCCATACTTTCAGGCGAAAACTTGCGGGCACAGTAGCTCACAAATGTGTCTTATTCACAATTACAATCTAAAGTGTTTCCTTGGCGACTTGTGTACATAGGCCGAAGGCTTGTCGTTTTCTTCAGTCAGTTGGTTTGACTGATTTACAAGGAGTATTCTCAGAAACCTCTCGGTAATTAGATTTGCGGATCGTATCGCATGACTGTCGTCAAAACCTTCAGGGCAGCTCAAGATGGGAGCGCGTTGTAAATAGGGCTGCACTGCTGCAAATAGGGCTGCACTTCTAGTACATACATTCTTGCGTGGCAGGTGTTCGGAGGCTTTATCGAAAAAAAAAACGCTATTATTTATTTATATTTATTTTATAAATACTGCAATCACCATGCGGTGATTTTAGCAGGGTGGTACAAGCATAACGAATACATTGGTATGTACAGAAAATGCACACGTTAATAAAGAAAACTGTTATTTGAATAAATACAAAGCGTACAGGTTGGTCACACGCAACGTTACTCTAAAGAAGTAAAACACTGTCACTGCAAACATGCCACAAACAAAATAATATCACTGTAAACATGATAAAAAAATAAGTTAATGTTGGCGCAGAGACGACGTCATTTTTTATTGCGATAGCAATTATATGGACACTCAAAAGCAGATTTCTGCCGTCGGCGTCGCCGTCGCCGTCGCCGTCGCCGTGAGGTTCCGTATGACGTCATTTGGAGATGAAATCGTCGCCGCGCGCCGAACGCTGTATGTGCGAGTGAAAGGGCGCGAGGGGCGCGTCTTTCACGGGGAGTGAACGCACGGCGGAGAACAAACGCGCGTTCTGCGCCGTGCTCGCTTAAGGGCTGCAGAAGTAGGCGTCTCTTTTCTCCTTTACAATCACCATATATGTAGAGCAAACGCGCCTTCTTCGGACGCGCGAGAGGCCGTGGGGGAGGGGGAGGGAAGGGAGGCGACGTTTAGCTGCGGCACGCAGTGCCTATTTATATCAGAGGCTCCAGCAACAGTCACCAACGCCGCACGCATTTTGAGCTAACGCGGGCAAAACGCCGATGGCGTCGACAACAGTTCTGCGTGTTGTTGCTACCAAAGCCGCTCACCTTACTTCGTATGACGTTGCTGTGTTGCTATCGCATTCATTGCTTCGCCCTTAGGGCGAAACTGTGACATTTTTTTTAGCTGGTTCCAGTCCCCTACTGTGCGCTGAAAAAAAGAATACTTAAAAAAGTTGCTGCGTGAGGAAAAAGGAGTTATAGTGAAATTAG
>NC_051158.1:68159088-68189353 GCF_013339745.2 Dermacentor silvarum | reverse complement strand
CCAGCGCCCACATGGCATTAAAGAGAGAGAGAGGATGTTGTCAGTGTTTCGGGGTGTAAGTACCTAATCTTTCGTAGATGATACGGTCGCCACCTGGCGCTGAGTTGTTGCAACAAGCGAGAGATGCTTTAAGTTCGGCTAAGCTGAAGGTCGGTTGTAAGCCTCATTGATGAACCTTTGCGATTAGGGGCTCCGCTCTTCGCGTTCTTTGAACTTCAGGAAAGATTGGGTATATTGCGATTCACTCGATACATATTCGAAGTATTTGCCTAGACTATCCGCCTGGTCTTTCCAGGCTATCACCTTGGCTATATACTAGGGTAGGGATGTGACTCCCGACCTATTCATTGATTTACCCTATTCCAGACTTTCGTTTCATCTGTATACGAGTTTATGCTGGAGATGTACTTTTTCCCAGCTCTCTCTTTTAGCACGTCTACGCGTTCCTCCCTGCGATTTTGCTTGTTTAAAATTATCAAGTTTTCGGCTGTTGGGAGTTGCGAACAATCCCCAGGCCTTGTTTGCTTTTTACGTGCTTTTGGCATTACTCGTTCCACCAAGGCAGGCGACGCTTATTAGCTAGTCCCATTAGTTTGTTGTATGCACCTTTCTGCAGCGTCAGTGATAAACCTGTTATATACGCCACAGCATCGTTTATGTTAAGAGAGGCAATGTCCACCCGGCCTAAATATGTTATTTCTTTAAAAATCACAGTTTCGCCCTAAGGGCGAAGCAATGAATGCGATAGCAACACAGCAATGTCATACATACGAAGTAAGGTGAGCGGCTTTGGTAGCAACAACACGCAGAACTGTTGTCGACGCCATCGGCGTTTTGCCCGCGTTAGCTCAAAATGCGTGCGGCGTTGGTGACTGTTGCTGGAGCCTCTGATATAAATAGGCACTTGGTGCCAGCAGCTAACGTCGCCTCCCTTCCCTCCCCCTCCCCCACGGCCTCTGGCGCGTCTGAAGAAGGCGCGTTTGCTCTACATATATGGTGATTGTAAGGAGAAAAGAGACGCCTACTTCTGCAGCCTTAAGCGAGCACGGCGCAGAACGCGCGTTTGTCTCCGCCGTGCGTTCACTCCCCGTGAAAGACGCGCCCCTCGCGCCCTTTCAGTCGCACGTACAGCGTTCGGCGCGCGGCGACGATTTCATCTCCAAATGACGTCATACGGAACCTCACGGCGACGGCGACGGCGACGCCGACGGCAGAATCTGCTTTTGAGTGTCCATATAATTGCTATCGCAATAAAGTTGCCAGTTAGCAGAGTTACCTTCCATCGGGGGACATGTGGCGAGCAACCATCTGTTTTGTTAAGCTTAGTATAATTGGAAAGTGTCGCTCCCAAAGGGTTCTTCAAACGGACCACTGCAGGTACGGAATTAGTGTACTCGACACGATACTCAAATCTATGGAGGAGTTGAATTATGGCCCACGCTGTAGTACGTTGGCTCTTTCTTATTAAGTAAACATGCTCCGAGGAAAAAAGGAAGTTTTTCAATTAGCGACCTCTTCCATCACAACGTGAGACTCCCCACAAGGTGTTATGTGCATTGAAATCTCCGAGAACTATGTATGGCTCCGGAAGTTCATTTATGTAGTTTTGAAATTCAGTTTATAAGCTGATAATTGGAGGGATGTATATAGAGCTGGTAGTGATCAGCTTGTCAACAACATCCCTCGGACAGCAACTGCATCTACGGGCGTACGAATTTTAATTCCCGGCAGGCATACCTCTATCGACTACAATAGCCACACCACCGGAAGACACGACTGTGTCATCGCGGTCTTTACGAAAATGGCGTATTGTCGGAGAAAGTTGATTGTGTAGGTTTAAGGTGTGTCTCTTGAACCCAGCACCTTAGGATTAAACCTGTGTAGGATTCTCTTTGACGTCATCGAGGTTGTGTAGGAGTCCTCTGACGTCCATTGTATTATTTGTGTATTCATGTTGGAAGTGTTTTTTTTTTTGTGCGTGTGTTTAAAAGGAGACTAATTTAACTTACAGAGCCCTTGTCGGCCCTGTGATGCGTGCTTTTTCTTTTTTGGAGCGATCGCGAGATTCTCCCGGCTCCTTTGGCGCTTGCGGCGCTGTCTGGCAGGTTGTTGTGTCCATCGCCTCTTGCGAGGCCTGGACACGCGCTCTTGCGAGCGGTTGTTTTGACGGAAGGCCTCGTTTCGAGGGACGAGGCCCTAATTGAGCCACCAGCCCGGAGGTCGATGGCCCCTTCTGTGAGTTGGCGGAGCAGCAGCGAGCTGCAGCAGCCGCCGGGGGGGGGGGGGGGCGGATGGCGTCACTGCGGCTCACTGTGTGTGGGCCGGACAGCCGCGGAAGCAGTTGCGACGCTGCCCCCTGACGCGCCACTTCGGCAAAGGTTTTCTTTGGCAGGTAGATACCTGCCTGCGTGCCTCCTTGAACGTTAGATTTCCTTTACTTTAATTGTTACAATTTCTTTTTCTTTTTTCCAGGATAGGCACCACCGCGAGTATGCGGCGTGCTCGCCATCACAGTTCACACAGTGGAGAGAGTTTTCGCATGATTCAGAGAGATGCTCAGTTGCACTGCATTTCGCACAAGTCTGACGGCCTCGGCAGTTCTGCGAACTGTGGCCGAATCTTTGGCATTTGAAGCATCGAAGAGGTTTGGCACGTATGGCCTGACACGTAATTTAATGTAGCTGGCTTCAATGGTCTCGGGTAGAATACTAGAACCAAAAGTAAGGATTTATGTTTTGTCTTTAGCTCCTTGCCATCGCGCCTCATCTTGATTATTTTTGCAGTCAAAACATCTCGTTCTTTGAATCCTTCCAAAAGTTAATCTTCGGTGAGCTCCAACAGGTCGTCATCAGAAATAACACCGCGGGTGGTGTTCATTGTGCGGTGCGGGGTCACAGTCACAGGAAAGTCTCCAAACGACACTAGATTCTGTAGTTTATCATGCTGTTTCTTATCGCGGAGTTCAAGGAGGAGGTCACCGCTGGCCATCCTCGTCGCCTTGTAACCTGGTCCTATAGTATTCTCTGTCAGAGTCTTTGCAACGATAAAGGGTGAGATCACTCTCACGGTCTTTTCAGTTTTCTCACTGTGTACCACGTGGTAGCGTGGAAAGTTTTCAACTTGTCGGCCAAAAAATTTAAAAACTTCTTCGGTGCGCCCCCTCTTTTGGGGGCGATCAGAAAGCGCGGGAAAAGAATTTGCCATAAATATTTATGTTTCGGCAGAAACGCCAGCCACCCACCATGGAGTCCTACTAGGGGACGCTGCAGTGCCTGTAAACATAGGCCCTGCAGACGCCAGCTGTACGTCACAACTATAACCGAATATGAAATAACTAGGCAGGCTACTCACACAGGGTTAACCCTCGCTGCCAAGAAGATCGGAAGGAATATAGAAGAGAGGAGAAGACAGGAAAGATTAAAAGTAAGAGAGAAAGACGAAGGTTGGAGGAGGATAGGAAAAGGCAACTACCGATTTCTCCCCGATGTGGTCAGTCCGGGATGCCGTCTACGTGAAGCCGAGGCCAAAGGGGTGTGTTGCCTCCGCCGAGGGGCCATAACGGTCCAAGCACTCAGCATCGGCTCAACCCCCAGGATCCCCTTTTCCCTCCGGACACGGCTAAGCCACGCACGGTTAAACGTGGGAGGGTCCAACCCTTGTGTGCTCGGGTCCGTGGTGTCGCAACACACCAAACGCCGGCTGACGCAGACGCCCCTCGGGGCACTCTACGAACAAATACATCAACAGAGCCAGTCTGTCGACAGCGCTACAAGATCGTGAGCTATTGACCATATCATCAGCAGAATTTGCATTCGCGTCAATGCGTTTAGGGCACAACGTTTTACGTAAAGGAAAGTGGCAAGTCTTTGTGGGCGCATAGGTCGTTAACACAATTGTTTCGAAAAGATTATCAACTAGGCCGTGCAAGCACTTTGGAGAATAAAAGTATGGTTTCAACTTTGTAGGAGCAACATCCTGTATTTTGTATATAGATATTCATTATCTAAAAACATTCATATGATGCGTCGTAGATCGTGGTACTGTATTAGTAAATACGGGTAAAGCAGGGTTGCAATAGCGTGTTGAATGAGCTGTTTGGCACATTACTGAACTTGTAGAAACAGCGCTGAAAATAAGTGTGAGCAAAGGGGACAAGCACGGCGGTGAGAATAAACAATTTTTATCTCATGTAAATATATACTGTACAAAAATCAGTACAAGGGGAAAAACTTTTTTCCCCTTGTGCTGATTACAAATATAACGAAGTATACGCACGTAATATACCATAGTTAGGAATGGCGTCTCACTTACTGGATAAGTACATGAAAGTGAAGGCATGCTGTCACAAAATATTCGTGCATTTATGAATGGCGACAGCTTCAAAAAAGTTTCACGCTCGCATTGTTATAGTATTTGCCTGAAACTGCGCCAAGCAGAAAAGACTACGAAAAATACACAAAACATGTGACAGCACGAAAAATAGCCAAGATAATACGTCAACATGCGAGAAGACCCAACCACAATTTTAAACACAACATTCGTTATATACTTTCACTTGATGCTAGGATGATAATACTCCTTGACAAAACCAAACTTCCAAAGTACAATGAAAAATGTACCAGAAAGTGAAGACCTCTTATAGGGGATTTACCTCGAAGGCATCAAATAGCGAAACAAGGTCTATGCAGCGCGGCTGTCACAAAATGAAAATGATGAGAGAGAGAGAGAGAGGTTTATTTGAAGAAAGGAAGAGAGGTCGGCTTGAGCGTTAGTTTGCTCTGGTCTGCTACTCTACACTGGGGAAGAGGGGGCGATAAAAAGAGCGATGAATGATGATGATAAGATTAGGAGGTGCGTATATACATGTCCATACGTTGAGGTCATGCTAGAGCCCAGTTGAGGTCATCGAGTCCAGTGGTGTGAAGGAAGGCTATTGTCGCTTCGATGACCACAGCTGCGCTGTTGGCGTCGGGCCAAGGACCTAAGACAATCTCGTGAGATATCGGTCTTTTAGTCACTCGTTGAAAAGTAGAAATGGGGCTCTGCCGTTCGCGCGCGTACGCTGGGCATGAGCAAAATACGTGCTCAAGTGTTTCTGGCACTCGGCAGTGATCGCAGTTGGGACCAGTGTCACTGCAGCTGATGATATGTGTGTAACGTCTCGTTAGTGCAGCACCAAGACGAATCCCGTGTAACATACTTGTTATGCTCCTCTTCAGTTTACGGGGCATGCGGAACTTCATTTCTGGGTCCCATTTGTGCAGTCACCTGTGTCATCGATCAGGATTGGTCTAGTACTCAAGTGTAGACTTCCGCATAACGCACCAAAGCAGGGCATTCGTGTCTGTTCATGAGAACGCGATGCTTACTTCTGGTGCATTATTCACAGCTATTTTAGGTTCAGCGTCTGTTTGTTCATTTCCTATCACGTCACAGTGTGCAGGTATCCACTGAAAGGTGACGTGGTGGCCGCTTTTAGTCGCAATGTCGAGAAGCTCTGCGATTTCGAGAGCTAAAGTATAATAAGAGCCTTGTCTCATAACGCACTCAATGGCTTGAAGAGCGGGTTTGGCGTCGCAAAATCAAGTCTGTTTGCGAGGAGGCTCTCTTGCAAGGAATCGTATTTTCTCGCGGATAGCAAGAAGTTCTGCGGCAGTTGAAGTCGACTTGAGGTGTAATTTAAACCGTCGAGTGATGGACATTTGCGGGATGACAAAGGCTGCGGCGGAGGCACATGGGGTAACAGAGCCATCGGTATACACGTCTGAAGTACCACTGTATGCTGTAAAAAATTTGCGATAGGGTAAGTTGCTTAAGGCCGATAGATAAAACACAGGACTTCCTCGTAATCCCCGGGATTTCAAGTTTAACAAGCGGTGTAGGCAGGACCCACGAAGGTGTACTAGGAATGCATAGGGAAGAGAATCTAAACGGCAGAATGTTCTCATGACTCAATATAGTTCTTGAAAAACTGCAGTTTGGGTGTGTGGCAGGGAGTGCTGATAGGGGATGTTGCCTATGTCGGGTCAACAAGCGTAGGTGCAATCAAAGAGGTTCGTAGAGCATATATACGTTGATGGGACAAGCCCGAGCTTCCGCAATGGTTCCATTGGTTGAGGTGCAGCGCGGTAGGCCCAAGCACGTGCGCAATCCTTGAGCTTGTATGCTCTCTAACGTCCGCACACAGCTGGATGTCATGTTCGAGAGCACCGGCATGCCGTATCTTATATAGCCTACGAACAGGGTTTGGTACAATTGAAGAAGAGATGATTCCGACGGGCCCCATCTTGCTCGCGCCACCATCCGAAGCACACGGACAAAACTCTTCAGTTTTGACTTCAGTGCAGTGACGTGCCTTAACCAGGATAGTTCACCGTCGACGGTTACACCAAGGCACTTGTGGTGTGTTATGTAAGGTATCGGTGTTCCTTTAACGGCTATCGGATATTTAGTCATTTCGTTGCGCAGGAAGGCAAGCACTGCTGCACATTTTTCAGTTGAAATTGTGAGGCCTTGAATGACGTTAGTACGTGGCAGTAATTGTCACTGCGCGTTGCAGGCTCGCACGCAGTTGCGGCCACGTAGCTCCAGATGCCTATATGCATATGTCGTCGGCATATTCGCTAATCTTTACTGTGTTGGGAAGCTCGGACGCAAGTCCAATCAATGTCACAGTGAAGAGAGTCGGACTGACAACTCCTGCTTGGGGAACACCGCGGTGAATGTTATAGTGACCGGTGTCTCCATCGCTTGTCGACATATATACGGTACAGCCATTGGGATAACTAACGATCCAATTATATAGTCGGCCACCAATGCATAAATCGTCTAGCGCATGCAGAACATTGTCATAGGTGCCCTTAATGTCAAGGAATACTGCCCCCACTAAACTGCGTCGACTTCTTTCTAGTTCAACATCGGAGATCAAGTTGACCACACCGTCAATGGCAGATCGGCCTCTTCTAAACCCATGCATAAATTGGGGAAAGCAGTTATTGCTTTCTAAGAACCACTCTAATCTAGACAGTACCATCCTTTCCATTACTTGCCGACGCAGCTGGCTAAAGCGATCGGCCTGTAGGATGAAAGTTCATTAGGGCACTTCCCTGGTTTGAGCAGTGCAATAATGCGGCTGCATTTCCAATTGGCAGGAACATTTCCTGATTCCCACAAGATGTTAAAATAGGACAACAGGATTTGTCGAGCTCCTGTGCCAAGATGACGGAGTGCAGCGTACGTGATTCCGTCTGAACCTGGAGCCGATGAGCGTCGGGAGACATAAATTGCAGCGTCAAGTTCTTGTATTGTAAAAGTCACCTCGAGACGCTCATCAGGTGACGGGGGTATTATGGTGGTAAGAACTTCAATTTTGGTATTAGAGGTAGCCACCACAAGTTTACACTTATTGGACACCTCCAATTCGCTCCGGCCTTGATGTAGAGCCACGGCACGGAATGAGTGGCTTTGTTGTGGACTCGTCTGCAGACTTCGTACTACCCGCCGATCTTAGATAAAGACTGTCTTGGGTCCAGAGAGCAGCAGAATGTCCGCCACTGCTGCCGGTCAAGCTTGTAGAGATATCTAAGAACGTGTCGTTGCGCTCGGCGACTGGCTGAAAGGTCTGTCTGAGACTTCGTTCTTCTGTATCGTCGTTCTGCGAGGCGGCGGATTGCACGAAGGGCTTCGTACTGTGAATCGATCGCTGATCTGCGCATCAGTAGGTTAACTTGCTTCGTTGTGTCACGCAGAGAAGTAGCAATGATGTCCTCGTCCTCGGATAGTGTAGGCGTGCACTGACATCTGGTTTTGATAGATGCCTTAAATAAAGTCCAGTCTGTTTGGTGTGTGCATCGTGAGGCTGAGCGGCAGAACCAGCTAAATTGAATGTATGTCGGGACGTGGTCACTTCCACGAGTTTCTACATCCGTGGACCAACATGCAGTTGACAGAAGGCTTCTGGACACAAAAGTAAGGTCAAGGCAGCTGCTGTAAGAAGTTCCACGAATGAATGTAGGTGACGCGTCGTTGAGCACATTTAGTCCCTGATTACATATGAAGTCGGCCAAATCTCTGGCACAACAGTTCACTGCAGCGCTACCCCATAGGGTAGCGCTGCGCGGGTGCGTTAAAGTCACCAATCACAACGTGCGGACCTCGTGCGGACCTTGTGCGGACCTCGTGCGGTTTGCAGCACAGACATCAAATAGGAGTAGTCAATCTTCGCTCTTGGATGGATGTATCCACCAATTACAGAGAACGTTCCCCTTTTGCGTGTTATAGTCAGGCATACATAATCATTGGAAGTATTCGGTGTGATGTCATGTCTAAAGTACGTCAGATCGTGGCGCATACAAACTAGTACTTTGCTTGCACGTTGATCGCTGCGAGACCATTCCTGGATATACCCAGAGATACGGAACGTGGAATCCATGTTTGGCTCGCATATAACAATAACTGGAAATTGGTACTTAAACACCCGCTCTCTGAAATCCGACAGACGACCACGTAGACCTCTGGCGCTCCATTGCATAACAAGCGACTGACGTATGCGTTCCTCAAACATCAATGCCATATTCGCTTATTGAAGAACCACTAGAAGTGCTCCAACACCTCAAGTAGATGTACAGCAGCCTTAGCAGCCGGGCTGGTTAGGTTGCCAAGGATCTTGCGCGTCGAACCCATCAAATTTTTTAACATAGCCTTGACGTCAACATCATCCGTCTTTCGGTTCTCTTCATTGCAAGCAGCAGCACTGTGCGACGGGGGCGTACACGTGGGCCTCGATGGTAACGATGGCCATTCTGCCTCCGATGTATTTGGGGCTAATGACTGGTGACCTTGCACTTTCGTGTTCTGTAAGGGCAGTACGCGTCTCTTCATTTCTGGCCGGCAAGATCGGGCGAGGAGGTGATGAAGACTGTACTTTGGGTGTTGGATTTTCTACTTGATGAGCACTGCTGCTTCGTCGACGTCCGTGTCGTGAACGATGCCTACGGCGCTGGACAGCCCTTGCAGGTTTCTCTCTGTTTGGAACGGTATCTAACCATCTGCTTCATAATACTTATTTCGTTCCTCATCTTGGGACATTCCTTTGATGTAGCATCATGGACGCGCGAACAGTGTGTCCTACCATCTTCTTCATAATACTTATTTCGTGCCTCATCTTGGGACATTCCTTTGATGTAGCATCATGGGCACCCGAACAGTTGGGACATTTTGCAGCAACGCTGCAGTTATCATGTTCGTGAGATCCACCCCATCGTTTGCATGTTACCACACCTTTGCAAACTACACTGACATGGCCGAATTTTAAGCATTTATGACATTGTAGAGGCCTCGGGTACGTAAGGACGTACCGAATGCCTCACGTATCCAACCTTGACGTGTGTAAGCAAGGTCTCCGACTGAAACACTACTTTCACACATCGGGACCACCCAAAGCAGTGAAAGCCAAGTTCAGGAGCCGACGATATGAGCAATTTTTCAAGGCTGGAGTCATTAATCTCTTCGGCCACATCGTAGATGACGCCTGTTGTAGTTTCCTTGTCATACGCGGAGAATGCGCGTACCGGAATGTTGCCCAACTAAACAACTGACTTTAGTGTGTCCAGTACGATCTCTGTATTGACTTCCACAGACAGGACGTTCTTTTGAGCATTTATACGTATCTCTTCAACTTGACCAGGGGCGACAAGTTCAAAATACTCCGTCAAGCTCTGTCTATTCAGAGAGTTCAAGATGTCTGTCGTCGTTGTTGGTACATACGAGATTGTGTTTGACCGCATGCCACTCGCCTTTTTCGGTGGTTGTCGACCGGTTGGTGATGTCCTTCTGATCTTCCTATTCAAATGGCGGCTTGATACAACGGTGAAGTTGTTATCCGAGGCCATATCTTCAGTGGAATAGTCATCGGAAGTATCAATGTCGGCCACGCTGGGGCCGAAGCGGTCACTCCCATCGGAGGCACAATGATGTGGTCGTCGCGGGCCCAATTGCTGGGAGGGGTTTTTATCCCCCATCCCAAGGGAAAACGTCCCCCAGTGTTCTTGTCTCTGATTGCAGAAATCACGAGAAAATCACAGGAATACACTGAGAGATCGGAGCTGAGGCAGATCGCTACGATCACTTCTTCCTCCTCCAAATGTCTATTTATAAGGCGACTGGTCTAGTCACCGCTGTTTCTACTCATAGCTGGACACTCTGACTGCCCTAAAGAAGCAAGTGTCAACTAAAGGCGAAACTTCTTCGACGCTCTAGTACTTGATTAAACGTCCTATAGTCTTCTAAACATAAGTGCTTATTACTACTTAGTGTACGTTCAAATTAATTTATCAAGAATATTGTTACGTTGCGGAAGTCACGTATACAGGTTTATTTACAGGTGTAATTCACAGGTTAATTTAAGATATATACAAGAGAGGCAACGACACATATACAACATGGCTGACGAGACCAATTCTATCTCTACACGTGAAATCGTCTACTTCAGACTGGCGTACTTTTGGTTGTGCCGTATTATTACCCCCACCTGCAAAGGCGCCGTCTCGGCACTAGCTATAATGGAGGTGAATTCGGCGCAAAGTAAGGTTTCAGCCGGAACACATGCACAACGTCAGTAGGGACACGCGGTCCAGTGGAACGAACTCGTAGCTCACATCGAATCTTCGTTGCTCACTTCGTACCAGATCTTCTGTGCGGCCTCAGACTCCGTGAGATGGTAGCCGGCCATCTGGTGTGCCGTGTGAGCCCGGGCGAAGACGTCTTGAGCATATTGAGTGGGAGTGCTAGCCTCGAGGAAGGAGGTAGTGTGTCAAAGGGCAAAGTAGGGTCACGGCCGAACATAAGGTGAAACGGCTAAAAGCCAGTGGTCTCTTGACGGGACGAATTGTAGGTGAAGCTCAAGAAAGGTAACGCGCTGTCCTAATCACTGTGGTGGTCAGAAACGTACATAGACAGCAATTCTGTCATCCTGCGATTGAGCCGCTGCATGAGTTTGATGTCTGCGGGTGGTAGGCGGTGGAAAGCTTGTGCCCGGCAAAATAAGAGCGAAATAGGTCTTCAACAACGCGGGACAAGAAGGTGCTGTCGCGATCCGTGATGAGCTGCCGGGATGCGCCGTGATGGAGGATGACGTCATGTAAAAGGAAATCCGGCACCTCAATTGCACAGCCTGTGCGCAAAGCTCGCGTGACCGCGGAACGGGTCGCGTAATCAGTCACGACAACGACCCACTTATTGCCAGATTTTGACGTCGGAAAAGGGCCGAGAAGATCGAGACCCACGCGAAAGAATGGGTCGGAGGGCCCATCGAGGGGCTGAAGGCGTCGAGCGGGCAGCACCGCAGGTTTTTGCGGGGCTGACAGAGCGCACAGGCGGCATTGTAGCGGTGCACAGAGTGGTAAAATCCTGGCCAGTAGCAGCTGCACCGTACGCGGTCGTAGATACGCGAAACGCCAAGGTGGTCTGCGGTAGGGGCGTCATGTAACTGCTCAAGAACTGAGCTACGGAGATGGCGTGGTACAACGAGTAAAATATCTGGTCCTTCAGGGGGCAAGCTGGCCAGGACGCAATAGTCGTTATGCGCATGATATTCAGGGCGGTCAGCTGACGGCGGCGGTCAGCAGCTTGAACAGGAAGAAGGTCAGGCACGATCACTGTGCTAAGTTCGTCTTTGAGAGTCGGTGAATCAGGTTCGTCTGGAGGGCGACAGCATTGTTGCGTCAAAAGCCAATATCTCGCAATCGTTGACAAGCAAAATGTCACCCAACGACATGCTCCTGGGAATAATTTCGTGCGAGCAGTTAAAATTAAGTAGAGGGAGCTAAGTCTGATTGCCTGTAATAGTGATCGCGGTATGGGAAACGGCCAAATCCTTTTCAAGCCATATGTCAGCGGTGGGACATAGCACATAGACACCGTCAGGAACAGATGGAACCGGCATGACAGTGACGTATGTAGTGGCTTGAGGTGACAGCGAATGCCTTTGGGAGAGCATAAGCGTGGTTGTGTGACTAGTGGACTATAGCAGCCGATGGGCAGTTCAAGCTGAATGACTGTAGGCGAGCAGTCAAAGACGGCTGAATTTGACGATAAAAAGTCTAATCCGAGTATAACGTCGTAAGAGCATTGTTCCAAAAGGGTAAACAAACAGTCGTTAGGTGCCCCGCGATGTTAATGCGAGCAGTACACATACCAAGCACGGTAGGTGTTCCGCCGTCGGCGACACGGAGGGTGCGTGATGCAGCGGGACTGAGAACTTTCTTCAGGCGTCTGCGCAAGTGGGCACTCATCACGGATATCTGCGCGCCAGTGTCAATGATTGCTGGGATACTGACGCCATCGGCTACAACGTCCATCAAGTTCTGTTTGGTCGGCAAAGTGATCAGAGGGTTTGCGGTCGAGCCCCTCCTTCATTTTCTAAGGAGGGGTTCGACCCCCCTGAGCAGGCTAACTGTAGCAGCATGGCACTAATTTTTATCCTAGTATTGCCTTGTGCGTGGCGTGGAGCAGAGGTCGAATAAACGACCTCAAATCAGAAGGTCGTAAGTTCGAATCCTGCTCCAGTCCACTACATTTTCAGGCATGGAATGGTGCCTGACACCGGCAAAAAATATTACCGAGAGCTAGTGGGGCTATACTAGTTCAGGTGCAACCAAACTAGGCAGGCAACTAAGCTACATCAAAGTCACTCCCTCTCCTGAACAGGAATTGGCCTCTCTGGTGCAGTATTCGGCCACCACCTCCCTCATGACTTCGACAATTAACACATGGCCCTCAGTCCCCAGTAGCTGCGGAGCACCTGACCAAGGCGGCGGTCACACCTGCGACGTGGCAGAGGGTGCTAAGAATTTCTGGGTCCGGACAGGCCGCCAATGGAAACTGAACCTGGCAACGTTCAACACGCGCACCCTATCGAGTGAGGCTAGCTTAGCAGGACTATTTGGGGAATTATCAGGCATTGCCTGGGATATTATTGGCCTTAGTTAGGTTAGAAGAACTGGTGAGGCTTATACAGTGCTGACTAACGGCCACGTCCTCTGCTACAGAGGTCTTCCAGATAAGAGAGAATCCGGGGTAGGATTTCTAGTCCATAAGGACATAGCGGGCAACATTAATTAATTCTACAGCATTAGTGAAAGGGTAGCAGTCGTTGTAATAAAGCTGAATAGGAGGTACAAAATGAAGGTAGTACAAGCCTACGCCCCCAAATTCCAGTCACGATGACGAAGAAATAGAACAGTTTTATGAAGATGTCGAATTACCAATGAGAAAGGTGCATACTCAGTATGCTGTAGTCATGGGCGACTTCACTGCAAAAGGGGGCAAAAAGCAGGTTGGTTAACAAGCAATTGGCAACTACGGCATCGATTCTAGGGATGCAAGAGGAGAGATGTTGGTAGCATTCGCGGAAAGGAATAGGCTCCGAATAATGAATACATTCTTCAGGAAGCACAGCAACCGGAAGTTGACCTGGAAAAGCCCTAATGGAGAAACAAGGAATGAAATAGATCTCATACTCTCTGTCGACCCAAGCACAGTGCAGAATGGAGAAGTGTTAGGTAAGGTAAAGTGCAGTGACCATAGGTTAGTGAGGTCTAGGATTTCTCTCAATTTGAAGAGAGAAAGAGTGAAAATATGTCAAGAGGAAACAGGCCAACCTAGACTCAGTAAGGGTGAAAGCAGTCCAATTCAGGCTGGTGCTCGCAAACAAATATGCAGCTTTAGAACAGGAAGATGAAGAAAACATAGAGGTAATGAATGAAACTGTAACTAGGCTGATCTCAGAAGCAGCAATTGAAGTGGGAGGTAAGGCAATCAGTAGGGAAGCTCTCCCAAGAAACAAAGGACCTAATAAATAAACGTCAAAACATGAAACTGTCCAACTCAAGAGATCAGATAGAATTCGCTGAACTGTCGAAACTGATCAACAAGCAGAAAGTAAGGGATATTCGAAATTATAACGTGGGAAAGATTGAGGAAGCCGTAAAATATGGACGCAGCATGATATCAGTAAGAAGAAAGCTTGGCATAGGACAAGGCAAGATGTGTGCACTGAAATATAAGCATGGTAATATCATCACCAATTTAGATGACATAGTAAAAGCAGCGGGAGAATTCTATACTGATCTATACAGTTCCCAAAACAGCCAACCTACTTCCATTCGAAATAGTGATGAACCGGATACAGAAGCTCCTTCTATAACTAGCGATGACGTTAGAAGGGCCTTGAAAGACATGACCAGAGGAAAAGTGGCTGGAGAAGATGGAATAACAGTAGATTTAATCAGAGATGGAGGAGATATCATGCTTGAAAAGCTTGAGGCCCTTTATACGCAATGCCTCACAACTTCAAGTGTACCAGAGAGCTGGAAGAATGCCGACATTATACTTATCAATAAGAAGGGAGACGTTAAAGAATTGAAGAATTACAGACCCATTAGCTTGGTTTCAGTATTATGTAAAATATTCACCAAGATGATTTCCAATAGAATCAGGGCAACACTTGACTTCAGCCAACCAAGAGAACAGGCTGGCTTCAGGAAGGGTTATTCTACGATGGATCATATCCATGTCATCAATCAGGTAATCGAGAAATCTGGGGAATACAATCAACCTCTCTATACAGCTTTCATAGATTATGTAAAATCATTTGATTAAGTAGAGATAGCAGCAGTCATAGAGGCATTGCGTAATCAAGGAGTACAGGAGGCATACGTGAAAATCTTAGCAAAGATCTACAAAGATTCCACAGCTACCTTGGTTCTCCACAAGAAAAGTAGAAAGTTACCTATCAAGAAAGGGGTCAGGCAAGGAGACACAATCTCTAGAATGCTATTCACTTCATGCTTAGAAGTATTCAAGTTCTTAGACTGGGAAGGCTTACGAGACCCGCCGTGGTTGCTCAGTGGCTATGGTGTTGGGCTGCTGAGCACGAGGTCGCGGGATCGAATCCCGGCCACGGCGGCCGCATTTCGATGGGGGCGAAATGCGAAAACACCCGTGTACTTAGATTTAGGTGCACGTTAAAGAACCCCAGGTGGTCCAAATTTCCGGAGTCCCCCACTACGGCGTGCCTCATAATCAGAACTGGTTTTGGCACGTAAAACCCCGTAATTTAATTTTATTTTAAGGCTTACGAGTGAGGATCGACGGCTAATATCTCAGCAACCTTCGGTTTGCAGATGATATTTCCTATTCAGCAACAATGGAGACGAATTACAACAAATGATTGAGGACCTTAATCGAGAAAGTGTAAGCATTGGGTTGAAGATGAATATGCAGAAGACAAAGATAATGTTCAATAGCCTGGCAAGGGAACAAGAATTCATGATCGCCAGTCAGCCTCTAGAGTCTGTAAAGGAGTACATTTATCTAGGTCAATTACGCACAGGGGACGCTGATCATGAGAAAAAAAGAATAAAATTGGGTTGGATTGCATATGGCAGGCATTGCCAAATCCTGACTGGGAGCTTACCACTGTCGTTGAAAAGAAAAGTGTACAATCGTTGCATTCTACCGGTGCTAACATATGGGGCAGAAACTTGGAGCTCGAGAAACAAAGAAGCTCGAGAACAAGTTAAGGACCGCACAAAGAGCGATGGAACGAAAAATATTAGGAGTTACGTTAAGAGACAGGAAGAGAGCGGTGTGGATCAGATAACAAACGGGAATAGACGTTATTCTAGTTGACATTAAGCGGAAGAAATGGAGGTGGGCAGGTCATGTAATGCGTAGGATGGATAACCGGTGGACCATTATGGTTACAGAATGGATATCAAGAGAAGGGAAGCGCAGCCGAGGACGGCAGAAAACCAGGTGGGATTATGAAGTTAGGAAATTCGCAGGCGCAAGTTGGAATACGCTAGCCCAAGACAGGGGTAATTGGAGATCGCAGGGAGAGGCCTTCGTCCTGCAGTGGACATAAATATAGGCTGATGATGATGATTGCCTTGTGCGGGACAATTCAAACTCCCCAATTATTTATTAATTATTTATTAGCAATTAATCGGCTGATGCGGCATGAGAAAAACCAGGAAAGCAGGTATTGTTGTACTCCTGCATGCATTTCCACGAAGCACTGCACATGACGGTCATCACCCTAGTTCGACCAAGATTCTTGGCACAGCATACTGTGGCACAGCACAGTACCTGAACGTGAAGCTACCTTAATTACTTGTTTAGCGCAAAAACAACGGACAAGTGAAAGACGACAAGACAAGGCGCTTTCACGTGTTCAAGCTACCTGCTCGTGAATTTGTGCAGGTTTCTACGTGCCTCTATTCGTTGAACTGGTTCACTGCCGGATCCTGGGATTCAACGATTCGCTTACATAAGAAACATATGAGTATGGGTGAGTGATTGCACGCTATAGTGGTCACCATAGTATGAGGGCCGCCCCTCCACTGAAGGAAGACTAAGCCCTAGTTGGAAACCTGGTGGCGCCCTCTCTTGCGCTGCGCCGGTATCAACGGGGCGTGTTAGAAGCGATATTAGCGAATTTCCGTTGATTAATTCGATTAACTCTTGAGTATTGCTGTATTTTTTATTATTCTTAATCTAGTAAAATTTTACCTGGTTTTGGCCCTGTTTTGCGCTTGTGTTTTCTGAACGTGACGACATGAAACATTAGACGTCGACAGCCCGGGCCTCAAAAGTGCTCCGCACTTAAAAGGGGGCAAGAGCCATGGTTGTAAGTTCTCGAGGCACTATTCGCGTCAAGGCGTCTGATGATGGTCGCTGCATTTCAAGCCTGTCGTCACGAGAGGATGTCGCAGCTGTATTCGGCAGACGTGCGAACGGCGTTACAATGCTCTTAACCTGCTCTTAAATGCTCTTAACCTGCTCAAAGCATTGACACACGTTTACGATGTCCTGTGCTGCTTCTCAATGTTTGCACATGAGCAGGTTGAACGAATCTTCAGCGATCCCCTTCAGTACATGGCCAACCTTGCGTGACTCAGGCATATCGCTGTCGGCCTTACGGCACAGAGCCAGCACGTCCTGGATGTAAGAGACATATGAATTAATGGACGTTTCGACGCGGGTCGCTAGTTCTTTCTTAGCCGCACTTTTCCGATTGGCGGGACGGCCGAACAAGTTCTCCAGCTTCTGTTTACACGTGTCCCCGTCGTTAAGCTCTTCCACGTGGTGTTCATACAATACCTTCGCCGTGCCTTGTAGGTAGAAGACTAAGTTAGCCAACATAATCACGGAGTACCATTTATTGTGGGCGCTTACAAGCTCATACGTCGTGATTCAGTCTTCTACGTCAAGGCGGTCGGTGCTGCAGAACGTTCCTGGAACCCACGGCTGAGCCAGGACAACCGTCTGGGTTGTGGACGTTGTTGCGGGCCGCCCCATTTGGGGCCCTGTTTCGTCCGTCATGTTGTCCTGTCCGAAGAGACGACCGCTGCGGAGCTCCTTTGTTGTTTCTCACGGGTACCCGGCACCTCTCACAAGTTTTTTTACGTTGCGGAAGTCAATTATACAGGGGTATTTACAATGTATTCAAGAGAGGCAACGATAAAACATGGCTGGCGAGACTGATTCCATCTCTACACGTCAAATCGTCTTCTTCAGACGTCTACTTCACACGCCGTCACAATATTACAGTGATATATTTATAGTTGCTCCAATAAAGAACATCTTGTTGACCTCACGCTTAATTGGAAAACTGATGTTTTATGTCATATCGCGATGGGCCACTTACCACGGTGATTCCCGGCCATGGCGGCAACGTATTGATGTGGGCGACATGCAAAAACTTTCAAATACGTACATTGAAGAGCATATTATTATTCCGCGCACATCCATTATCACGCCCCTCATAACACGCTGTAAATATTTGGATGTTAAACTCCGTGTTTCGCTATTTGCCATTCAACTGCGCACCAACACTGGATGCTATTACTGTGAAGTTAATAAAAGCATATATTACATTTTATTTCTTTTATTAGATTTGCATTCATTGGCTGCTCCATACACTTCCCGTCATCTATTTGACAATGCCTGTATCTGGTAGTTTTCATTTACGCCAACTTGTATCATTGAGTATATGGCTCAGGGTATGTGCCACCTTTCCAGTAACCAAAAATTGTTGAATATTTATCAGCTGCCGGGCTTAATCCTTTATAAAAATTAAAGAAAGTTAAAATATCTGTTACCTCCCAGGTTCCCCCGTGCTACTGTCGTCCCCGTCCCACCGTATCGGTCTCCTATAAGCTATTATCACGCTACGACTGTCCTAACAGGGTGTTGCGTCAGGTCAGCGATGTTACATACGAAATTGATCCAGTCGTCCACCCAGTGTCGTCTACGTGGCAGCCCTATTCTATCGTTCGCGTTGTTATGTTTAGACTGCATGTGACATGTTACATATATTATGTAATATTGATATTAATTATGCAATGTAAAAGCGGAGCCCTCCACTACGGCGTGACTCATAATCGCTGACCTTACGCAACACCCTGTTAGGACAGTCGTAGCGTGATAATAGCTTATAGGAGACCGATACGGTGGGACGGGGACGACAGTAGCACGGGGGAACCTGGGAGGTAACAGACATTTTAACTTTCTTTAATTTTTATAAAGGATTAAGCCCGGCAGCTGATAAATATTCAATAATTTTTGGTTACTGGAAAGGTGGCACATACCCTGAGCCATATACTCAATGATACAAGTACAATAATCAAGACTGATCTTATCATCATCATTCATCGCTCTTTTTATCCCCTCCCCCTTTCCCCCGTGTAGAGTAGCAGGCCAGAGCAAACTGACGCTCAAGCCGGCCTCTCTGCCTTTCTTCAAATAAACCTCTCTCTCTCTCATAATCAAGACTGGTTTCGGCACGTAAAACCCCAGAAAGAAGAAGCTGTATTTGACAGGCCCCTCTGGTCAGTACAACATGCGCCAGTTCGGCACTCTCGCCCGGAGAGGTAGTGCCACGAGAGAGTCAAGGTACTGCCACTGTCGCTCGGACGAGGAGAACAGCGGCGAAATAGCGAGAGCCACGAAAGAGCCTTGCATTCATCGCCGCTGCTTGCGGCTGTTGTAACTTTGTATATGGTAGTAATATGTAAGTACACGCTATTCCCGTGACAATAATATACTCAGACATGTGTGATGCGCGGACTTCATGGCAGCGCCGCTGATTGCGCAGCGTCTCCAGAGGGAAGTGCAACAGAGAAGCCTGGCTGCAATACACGTCTTATACTTAATAGCGCATGAAAAGGGACGAGGCACGGATAGACGACGCGGACACAGCGCTACCTCCGCTACGTCCGCGTAGCGCTGTGTCCGCGTCGTCTATCCGTGCCTCGTCCCTTTTCATGCGCTATTAAGTATAAGACATGGAATACCAACTCGCCCAATCTTACGCTCTTTCATGCAATACACGGCTCATACATGACTCGTTTTCGTGTTGCCAGTACGGTAGGCGTTACATTGCTTCAATACTAAATAAATTAATGTCGTATTCGTCGTGAGATCAATACTGCCGAATTTGTTTTGCCTTTATCAGGAAGAGAATAACCTTTTCTTTTCAAGGTTATATAGCTTCTTAGAATAGAGCGAATCTATTGAACCGCCCTTTAAAACATAGCTTTTTAAGCAGCTAGAAAAGTGAAAATATTTCCTATTTTGCCATTACAAAGGGACTTCTTGCTTCCATCTCCATAACACAATTATTGTTACTAATGGAAAAAATAGATAAAAGACGTGAACACTTTTTATTTGAAAGAAAATTAACCGGCATTCCAACAACATGCACAGATAATACTTTTCCCTTTATTTGGGTTCATTTAGGCAAAATTGTTTGCTGGTCACCTGAAAGTTTATTGCGGTATTTATTTTTATGGGTAGGCAGTTCTTCACTTCGGTGTAAAAAACTGAATCAGTATTAAACATAGGCACCAAAACACACAGGATGAATAAACATTCAATTAAAAGGATGGCTTGTAGCCGCCGTGGTTGCTCAGTGGCTGCTGAGCACGAGGTGTTCCGCTGCTGAGCACGAGGTGGCGGGATCGTATCCCGGCCACGGCGGCCGCATTTCGATGGGGGCGAAATGCGAAAACACCCGCGTACATAGATTTAGGTGCACGTTAAAGAACCCCAGGTGGTCCAATTTCCGGAGTTCCCCCACTACAGCGTACCTCATAATCAGATCCCGGTTTTGGCACGTAAAACCCCAAAACTTAATTATAATTTAGCATGGCTTGTGTTTCGCGCGGGAAGGAAAAACAAACTGCATCAGAAAGAAACGGAGGGAAAGACAACATATTTTATCAACATAGCTAGTTTAAATTTCGCAATGTTGTAAGCGGCAACAAGTGACACGGAAGAAATCGGCTGAAGCTTTGAGCGAAAGCTCTGTTGATTTGTTTTACTCTGTATTATACCCCTCGCAATAATGTCAATGGTGCAGCGTGTTTTGTTTGAATAAAAAAAGTCTTAAAATATCGGCGCAGAAAATTGCGGCAGAAGTCACTTCACGACGCTTAAGTCACGTTTATATAAAATATGCAGCGGTTAATGTGAGACTTCCGTTGGTTCGGCTATATGTAACATACACTGTCTCTGATATCGTCGTCTATTTACTATGATACACTCTTTCCAAGGCCGCCGATGAGCATGGCGACATAACGACGACTGTATGATGACGACGCAATGACGATGATATAATGACAAACAAGCAATGACATCGATGGAACAACAACGGTGCCATGACGACAATAATCACGGTAATATAACGACGACGACCACATGAGGTCAATGGGATTACGACGAGTGCCTGACGACGATAGCACAATGACGACAGTAAGCTGGGAAGCGGTGATGGCACGACGGCGGCGGAAAGACGATGGGATGACATCGGATGCTTGACAGCCACTGTCAGAAGACAACGCGATCGGACGATGACACACAAACGCTGGCATATTCGTGTTTGATTGACGACAGCATAATTTCGACATATTGACGAAGAAGTGGTGACCTGGAGGGAACGATTAAGGCTCGACGACGAGGGTGACATGACAGCAAAGGCTGACGTTACTAAAGTCATGACGATGGTAAAACGACACATGACGACGATGGCATTACAACAATGGTGTGACGACCACTGAGTGACGATTATGGCGTGACCACGACGAGAGTATGACGAGAGTGGCATGGTGAAGCTAGAATAACGCTATAATCAAGCGACCACGGCGGCATAACGACGACTTTAAGAAAACGAATGTATAAGAACTGCTGTATGACGCTGGCGCAATGACGGTGATGGCACGGCAAGAATATGAGGACAATGGCATGAAGACGAGTGTTGGATGACGATGACCTGCGATGATTGTACTATGAGGACTGTAAGACGACGGATGGCGGGAAGACGTCAGCATGAAGAGAGTTAGATGACGACGCCGAAGTGATGACGACAGATGAACCAGGACGGTATCATGACAGTGGTATAATTACGAATGCATGACAATTGTACTACGACAATGGCGTGATGACGATGGCGTTAAGACGAGGGAGGACGAGAGTCCGATGTCAAAACTCGATTGAGAACGAGTCAACGACCACGACTGCATCACGACCATGAGAGCGTACGTAGTGGGTCAAGCTTTGGGACAACTTTTACGACGGGGTCGTCGTAGAAAGCGTGCCGACGATGTTATGATAATAATGGTATGACGAGGACTGTGTGACGACGGTGGCGTGACCAAGACAACTAGAACAGAGACGAATGACGAAGTCAGCAGGGACTGCATTACGACGATTATGTGCCAGTGAATGCATGACAACGATCGGGTGACGACGACGCAATGATGGCCATCACCTGTGAAGGGTATGAGGACAAAAGGATGAACACGAGTGTATGACGATTACAGCGTGACAGCGACTGTATAATGGCGATGGAGAGACGACGACTGCATGACAAGAGTTGGATAATGAACATGGAGAGAGGACGACAGAACGACCACCATGGCATCACGAAAATGCTACCACAACGAATAAATGATGGCTATATGACGAGGATTGCGTGATGACGAGCAACCGATCACAAATCTTGAACGACTAATATGTAACGACTATGAGCACATACCCAGTGACCCAGTTATAAGACAACTTGAGCCAGTGGGTGAGCGTTGAAGGCGTGAGGACGACGGCACGATGAGAGTCAGATAACAAAGCTAGAATGACCAAGACGGAAACGAGCACGACAGCATGACGACCGACCGCAGATAGCTAGTAGTTCAAGCTAGTAGAAAGTTATCTACTAGCTCGAACTACTAGCTATCTGCGGTCGGTCGTCATGCATGCACTGTAAAGTGAGATGATTAATAGCGATACGACTGCACAAGAACTTTACATAATCCAGACAAAAAAAATGAGAACACTGGGCTGGAGTACTAAGATAGCTAGACCGGTAGATAGATATGTAGTTTCTAAACGCCTTAGGAAGGCAAAGAATGCTAAAATCGCATTAAAATGTGAGAGTGGCTTCATGGTTAAAGAATTAGCCTGTCGTGATGAGCGCCGAGATTCGAAACCATCATGTGACACGGAATTTTTCGTTAAAGACACCCGAAAGGATGTGAGACAATAACTTACATTGCTGCCTGCCTGCCTATCGCCCTGCCTGTTGTGAGACAAACAATGCTGGGAAATTTTGCGACATTCCATTACTAGAAATCTACGGACAGAAGCGGCCCCAATTTTCTACCACCATGACGTCACCATGCAACCGAGAGCTCATTTTTTTGTCTGGATTATGTAAAGTTCTTGTGCAGTCGTATCGCTATTAATCATCTCACTTTCCAGTGCATGCAAGGGCAAGACATGCCGACCTTGTGTGCAGCGAAAGCAATAGCCTCACTAATAGCTTCAACCGAACAGTGACGTGATTTCCGACTATCATAGATTAGGTCATCGATTTACCTTATGTCACTTTTGGTAACAATTCAACCAACTCATCAATACACCACCCGTGTCTTACAGTTCATCTGTTTTTATTCTGAGGTATCGTAGTGCCCACTATTTTATAGTTTCCTAGGGCAGTGATGCAATCGTTCTATCCAGCCAGGCCTGGAATATCGCTTGTGGGCACCGCACGACCCCGTATAGTTTCCAACGTGCATTTCGATCACAGCCAATAAAAAATGTGGGAGGTGATTCCATCCGTAGTGAGGCTTTACAGGCACTTGCGCTCAACCAGTGAAATCTTGGATGCCAAGCTATCTCGAAATCTACGTAGTAGCGTTTGCACGCGCTTCACGGCGGCGCCATTATATGGCGTAGCGCGTCCACAGGGAAGCCGAAACAGTAGCTGGGGTGCAATGTGCGCGTCATAAATGACACCTTTTGGCGGTAGTAATACGGTGTGTCACTGTATTGCTTAAAGGCTAATCGCATGGCGGTCCACAGTCACCCTTAGATGATTTCTGCAGGATTTCAATGCGTTACCATTGATGGGCACTTCAGACACTTTCCGGGGGCTATCTATTAGCTGATATGGTTTATATTTGCATATATGTATGTTTGTACCTAAGTTTTCTCGCCTAGCTGGTTCACTGGGTCGTCAGTGGTCGAAGGGTAGCGCATTGGGCTGCTGTGCTCAGTTAACAAAGTTAGAAACCAACCATCGTAGGAACTTGAGCCAACGAGTATGCGGCAATTTGTACGTAGAAGCCGCTCTACGACGAACCTTTCACGCCGACATGGATCACTGCAAACGTCAGAATGGGTACCAGTGTACGAACGAACTCTTTCACGCTGACTTGGAGTACTTGGTAGGTGCCACTGGGTCTGTGCTTGTCTCCAATGTGCCACTTTGCTGCCAAGTTGGATCATTGGGTGCGTACCGTAGGTGTAGGCCACTATTGAATGAAGGTCTTTAACGCCAACTTCGGTAACTAGGTATGTGCCACTGGGAATGTGAGGCCCTACAATGACGCGGAAGATGACTTAAATTTCTCCGGTGCTGAGCGAAATAAAGCGCGCGTTAGAAAGTTTCCTCAAGAACAGCACCCTCAGGCATTATTAGGCTGCCTCACATATGCATTGGGTATAAGTACCGCTTTTCAATGAACGCCCTTCTGGCCAGCGTTTTAGCGAACTGAGCGATGAATACACTGCGCATGGGCCGCAATTCAAAAAACCTCTCGCCAACTTGGGTCGCACTGTATGTGCCACTGAGTATGCGGGGAAGCGAGGGAACAATTCTTAGCGTTAACAGGCACCGGCACGCCACGGGTCTTGTCTCCAAGGCCGCGCGCAGACTTCTCTGAAGATGGAGCAGGGTGTCCATAAATAAATGCAAGGGAGGAACCTTGTTGCCGTATGACGGATACTGAGCAACATCTTATAAGGATACATCGTAGAGATGTATCTCGTTTTAGTATTGCAGAGCGCTGACGTTGCATATGTTATTGGAGTGATGTAACTACTTCCCTCTATTATGCTTTAAGCTGCGGGGGGAAGGGTCTTACGAAGGTATATATATATATATATATATATATATATATATATATATATATATATGTGTGTGTGTATATATATTTAATATGAATACAGGCCAAGAGAACAGCAGGCAGCGTGTCTCAACGAGAGCAGCTCAGGCAATCTCGAGCTCGCGCCTCCCGGACGACTGGCGATGTGGCTGCAGTGCCGGGCATTCCTATTCGCTACTATATATATATATATATATATATATATATATATATATATATTGTAAAGATGAAGACATGCACTTGGGCTCGGGCGCTCGGACACCGGGCGCTAGGGGGTGAAGAAGGGGAAGAGGAGGACGAAGCAGAATATAGAACAGCCGGCCCAGGAACGGGTGCTGTCTCTGTGTCTCTCTCCTTTACAATGGCGCAGTCGACGAAAGCCCCGTCTTAAGGCGCTCCAGCCTTCAGCACCGTACTGCGGAGGCCTTTCGTCCTCCGGCACCTCGCCGTCCAGGGTCCGTCTGGCGAGGGAATGCCGTCAACGCTTCCCTTGTCATGGATGCCACATCTCGGACTACCCTGACCTCCAAGCCCCCAAGGCATGCCGTTCACGCTACCTTGGATATGGATCCTCGCCGTCGTGGGTGCCTCCTGCGGCCAGGGAACTCCGTCAACGCTTCCCATGCCCTGTGTCTCTGCCCCACGAGATCATCGACAACTAAGCCAAGGGATGCCGTTCGCGCTCCCCTGGCCATGCTCCGGTTGCAGTGAGTACCGCGGCCGCCACCAGTCCTGGATTAACGGATGCCGTTCACGCTCCCTTGGCCACTGGTCCGGCTGGCCCGAGTACTGCGGCCGCTGCATGCCGCCGCTTCAGTGTGCGCGGTTTCCGCCGCTGGTTCAGCGGGCGGCTCAACCGGCAGCTTATCCGACGTCATGAGAGCCATCTCGCTGCTGTCACAGCAGCTGGACGACATCGTTTCAGCCACTTCCGGTTTTCCTCTAGCAGCCTTTTCATCACCGGCTGCCTCGGAACTACAGGAGTTCTATGGATTTGATAATGACCCCATTCTGTGGCTGCAAGCAGCCAATGCGCTCGGCGCACGCCATGCCTGGCCCGACAACACGACATGGCTGGTTGCCGCGGGGCGACTTCGAGGTGCCGCAAAGGCATGGGAAAAGTACGAAGGTATCAAAAAGAGGTCCTGGCCTGAATGGAGCGCAGCGCTGATAGCTGCTTTCGGCCAGCTCCCTTCTACGTGCTGTGGGTCCGACCAGCGAAATTCTGCGCACCGTGCTCCGGCGAGCCACTGCTTCGATGCTGCGGCAGGTGTGCCAGCAACGCTTCGACAGAGTGGCCCGCAGGCTGCCTCGCCGCGGACGCCGGCTCACCGGAGGTCGCCGTCTGCTTTACCCCAGACGACGAGAATCGCATGATGACCACCGCTTCCGCTAGTATCCCGCTTCCAATAGAGCCATCTGGTGGCCGCCCGTTCCCTTATGCCTGTGCTGCCCCTACATTCCCGAGCATCAGCTGCGGCTCGTCGTCGTCGAAGAGCGCGACCGAGAACCAATGGTTCGGCAGCAGCGGCCGCGGGTCGAGACCTCATCGATCACAGGCCTCCTGTTCGAACAGCTCCACGTCGGCGTCCTCCGCCATCCATGGCGGGCCCGGCGGCGAGGCCTGCAAGACAGCGGATGAAGCTGTATCCGCAGCGGCGTCGGAAGCAGAAGCATGTGGGGACAACGCGTGAAATGCGCAGTGCTGCGACCCTTGGGACACGGACCTATCCGTCGTGGATCTGCTGCTGCTGAGGGCCGAGGAGCAACGCAACAAAAGCCCCACTCCGGCACACGCCACGCCTTCCGCAAAGGGGGCGCCGTCCACCTGCGAGATGGCCCGCCAGCCCGTCTACGAGACGACGTTAGGCCCACGAGTCAAGCAGCGAGAACCCGACCAGGGCCCGGACCGACTGGCCCCGAGTCCCGCAATCACCCTCCTCGGGCCGCAGCAGCAGCCGCGTGCAGGTCCACTCCACCCGGTGCCGCCATCACCCTCGCCCCCGGGAGCGTCAGCCACACCAGGCCACAAGGGAGGCGCCACAAGACAGCCTCCACCGCAGGACGCCCGCCACCCGAAGCCACCACCGCACCAGGGGAGCAGCCGCAGCGCCCCGGCATCCTCCAGTACCCAGCAGCAACCAGTCTCAACACCCCACGGTTCCAGCAGCAGTGGCGGTGGCAATCCCTCAACCCCGACTGCCGCCACCAGAGACCACGACCCGGTGTTCAGGCAAGCGTCAGCGGCCATTGACCAGAGCCATCCACTACCCTGGTCGCCCACCTCCGGGAACGCCTGCGCCGCACCCGCCGGCGCCGTCGCCGTCAAGCGCAGCATGCACACAGGCGTCAAGGTGGTCCCCCCAGGGTCAGCGCGGCGCCCAAGGCACAGCGGCCACCGCAACGAAGCGCCGCCCCAGAATGGCTCCGACAATGCCCCACCCAGAGCACCACCACCCGCGGACAGCCTCCCAAGCTACCCCTGTGACAGTCCCCGAAAGCCCGAGGAGAAGAGGGGAAGACCGGCAGCACCACCCGCAAAAATCAACGGAGCACCCTCCAAGGGAATCTCTCCAACCCCACCCGAAACCGACAACGCTAAGTAGCAGGACAATCGACGACCAGACCCGCGACCAGAGCGCAACAGTCAGTGCCGACCCCCCGAGGAGCTGCTTGCGCGCTGGACGGTCTTGACGACGACTACTTCCGACGACTATACAATGATTTTCCAACATCAGCGCGCATTCACAACCCTCAGAGCTATCTTCAGCAGCGTGGCCGAGTGTAAAGATGAAGACATGCACTTGGGCTCGGGCGCTCGGACACCGGGCGCTAGGGGGCGAACAAGGGGAAGAGGAGGACGAAGCAGAATATAGAACAGGCGGCCCAGGAACGGGTGCTGTCTCTGTGTCTCTCTCCTTTACAATATATATATATGTGTGTGTGTGTGTGTGTGTGTGTGTGTGTGTGTGTGTGTGTGTGTGCAACGGTCTACAGATGGACAGTAGATGAAAGGGGAAAGCGGAAGATGAAGATTGAAGAGTGGTTGGGCGACCATGTTTGTCTCCGTCCGCAACCTCCTTCTCGCGTCACACAAGTCGACAGGATGCACCATGCGAGTTCTCGTATTGCGCTCACGTGACATGTACCGTTGCTGCGTGAGTCGTCTCGTTTTACTGAAGCCGGAAAATGCTGCCATTGCGTTTCAGCGTGGCATGCAGTGTCGTCGCAGTTGTCCCCGCAACAGGCGCAGTCTTAACTGGTGGTGTTGGAAATGTCCTTGGTGACGTGCTTTCGGTTTAGTTGGCTTGCGGGATCCCGTCTTTTTACAGCGTAAGCTGTTAGGTGCTCATTTCAATAGCCGTTTTGGTTCGTGATGGTGTCCGCCGCCGCCGCTGGTGAGCGTAACCGCTAACGCCCGAAATGCGAAAAGAGTACCCGATTCCTACTGGGATCGAACCTGCACCCGCTGCGTGGAAGTATCACACGACATGAAATCCGGTGGTGGGCTGCGCGTACAAGACAACGGTTGAACGCATCCTACGGTTCACTGGCCTGATTCTTGCAGCGTGTGGAAAGCGTAGATGATGAAGATGGCTTTGTGTTAGTCTTCATTATGCTAGGCATGCGTTTGTGCATCGTCTTCCCTGGACGATCACAACATGGAAAACTTATCGATGATTTCTTCATATGAGGAGATCATCGGCACTTATTATGACCGTTACATGGAGAGTTCATGTGACTTCGGTGACCCATTTGAAATGTCTCTAGCTGCTGGATAATGTAGGGGTCTGCAACGTATACTCTAAGTCAGCTGATCATTTCTGCATTGATTTTCTTTCACGATTCGTCGTTTTCGAAGGTGTGCGTAAGGTAAACGCGGAAGGCGTATTCGTATTCGTTAAACTGTCTAACGATGTCCCGTTCAGACCGTGATGCAGGGGATACGTGGAGCTCGAAGAGGCGGACCAATCTTCCACGGGCCCATCGGCCGCTGATCCTGTGAACTTGTGTGTATCCAAGGCTTGCCATCATGCCATCATGATTCTGCCCGGTCTCGGTGAGGGGCTCACAGCGTGGCGTGGAAGACTTGCATGGTGATGTGCGGCTCATGAGGCGGCTGCCAGGTCTTCATCCCGTCGACTAGTGTAACGCGAGCAGGAGGTAGCGGACGGAGACAGACATGTTCGCCCGAACACTGCCTTCATTCTGCGTCTTCCAGGTTCCCCATTATTGCACAGCACCGTCCTTGTGTGGTTCGTTACACACACACACACACGCACACACACACACACACACATATATATATATATATATATATATATATATATATATATATATATTGTGAGAGAACGGTTAGGCCGTCACTCTCTTCTTTATTCTCTCAAGCGAGAGCCCCACCACCCGGCCCAAAATGGTGATGATGAGTATGTACAGATGAGAATATGAAGCATATGAATAATGCTCACGCTAATTTCCCCGCGCGCGTAAGCGGCCAAGGCCGTGACTTAGCCAGGAGGGAAACACCGAAGGAATCGTTTGAGACGCAAAACGTGACCGATCTCCGAACCACGACAATGATGGTCCGAAGAAAACTCGACGGGAAGAACACGATAGTTCACTGGGGATGTTTGTTCATTAATAATGTAGGGGCCAAGGAAGCGCGACTCAAACTTTTCACACAAACCGAGTGTGCGAATGGACGTCGAAAGGAGCACTTGATCTCCAGGACGAAAGGAGACGAGAGATGTCGTAACGTTGCTTGCGGTCTAGTTGACTGATTCTTGTGTTGAATCAAGCACGGTCACGACATTCGTGAAGTCGCGAGACGAACTGTTCGGGTATACTGGTCGAGGTGTTAGTTGGGGCAGTTAAGAAAGCGGCGTCGATGGTGAATGTCGGCGAACGGCCGTAAACGAGGTAGAAGGGTGAGTACCCTGTAGTTCGCTGGATAGCAGTGTTGTGAGCAAACGTCACAAAAGGTAAAAGTTTGTCCCAGTTGTTGTGGCTTGGCCCGATATACAGTGCTGTCATATCTGTTAGCGTACGATAAAATCGCTCTGTTATGCCATTTGTTTGGGGGTGGTATGCGGATGTCGTCTTATGAACTGTGCCACAAGCTCTGAGTACTTCTTCGTTCATTGTGGACATGAAAGTCGTGCCGCGATCACTCAACAGTACACGAGGTGCACCACGACGCAGCACAACGGCATCCAGAAAGAAGTCGGCAACGTCTGAGGCCGAACTAGAGCGTAGAGGCGCGGTCTCTGTGTAGCGTGTGAGGTGGTCGACAGCTGTGACGATCCATCGATAACCTGCTGGCGTTATGGGCAGAGGTCCGACCAAGTCTATTCCAACTATGACAAACGGTATCTCACGACATTGGATGTCCTGTAAAAGGCCAGTAGGAGGCGAAGTCGGTCGTTTCCGGCGTTGACACTGGACGCAAGAAGCGGCGTACTTGGCCACAAAGGTAGACATGCCTGGCCAAACTAAACGGCTCCGAACCCGGTGGTACGTTTTGTGGAAACCCAAGTGGCCAGCAGATGGGTCGTCGTGAAAGGCTTCAAGGATTTTTGTGCGCAGCGAACGTGGAAGAACAGGTACCCAGCGGCGTCCGTCGGTGCTGTAAACGTAGCGGTGCAGCACATCGTTGTCGAGCTTAAATAGTCGCAGTTGTCGACATAATCGGGCATTCGGTGCAGAAATAGTACCACACAGCCGTTGGATGATGCGTCCGCATAGCGATGATAACGTTT
>NC_051158.1:68132452-68158988 GCF_013339745.2 Dermacentor silvarum | reverse complement strand
TGGGGCAACACTTGAGGGGTCAGACCAAAGTTTAGTAGCGGGAGGAACACACAGTTATCAGCTAATGTCGCGATGGTATGTGGCAAAGTAACATTGCGCGTCAGGCGTACGTCAGTAATCGGAGTGACGATATAGTCGCCGTCAAGAACGGGTGGGGTCGATGACAAACACACGTACGTAACGGCTCGAGGCGGTAGGCGAACAAAAGCGGTGGGGCTTAAGCGGCTGACGGTCGTTTCGCAGGCATTTGATACAAGAGGAGGATCAAGACAGAGTGTTTTAGAAGAACAATCAATTAAGGCCGAGTGTGCCGAAAGAAAGTCAAAGCCAAGGATAAGGTCATGGGGGCAGTGAGCAAGGACGGCAAAAAGTACGACAGTGTGACGACCGGCAATGCTAACACAGGCGGTGCACATTCCGATCACTTGAACAGCACCACCATCGGCAACACCATCTGTGTCGTAGACGGCGTCATAATCTTCTTCAGGCGGCGGTGTAAAGGGGCGTTCATAATAGACAAGTGTGCATCAGTGTCGATGAGGGCGGTCACAGGAACATTGTCGACTTTGACTTCTAGAAGGCTATGGTGAGTGGGGAGAGTCAGCAGAGGATTTGCAGGGGACGACGGCATTGCAGCTTCACCTCCATAAGCTGCACTATCTAGTTTTCCGGCGGCGAGCGTCCAGAGAAGGACGGCGAGGAAAAGCGGCGAGGCTGCGGAGAGCGGGATTGTGGTGGGCGGAGAGCGGGAGAGTGGTGGGCCATCGAGGTAAAAAAGCACGTTGGCGAGCATAAGGGTCGGGTCCCACCTGTAGCTGGCGCTGATCCCTTCGTAAAGGTTGAGCCAATTGTCGACTTCAACCCAAAAGAAGCCAGGATAACGAGCAGGAGGCAGAACGATGTAGGTGGGAGCCACGGGAGGGGCAGCGGGTGAAGACGTTGTGCGTGCACCGACTGACATGGTCGGAAGCGTGATGAAGCGGCCGTTGCGGAGCTCCGTGATGGAAACAGGGAACTACCCAACACTTCCACCACAAAGATGTTACGTAAAACGACACAAGACGGGACTATTTACACTGCATTTATACTACACAGACACAGTAGCCAAGATGGTGGACAGCCACCAGCACCCGACAGAACCGTCTTCTTTGTCGTCTGCCCCTGGCAGAATGTGTCTCTCGTAGCAATATGTACTGAGGATTGTACGACCACGACGGCATGACCATGACTGTACGAGAACTGATGCATGATAGCTTCTGCCTGACAATGATAGCATGACAATGACTACATGATCACGACTGAATGACGACAGCAGGATTACGACAGAATGAGGAATCAGCAATGATGTCGGTGGATTGACGATGGTGATGTGACAGCGGTGGCATGATGGCCATGCGATGCTGTAAGTGAAGAAATGAAGAAGATAAAATGACAGAGTTAGGACGAACGCATCACGGCAGTGGCATGACGATGACTGTGTCACGACGACGGCACGACGACAGTCGGGTGTCGAATTAGGGATGACGAGATGGAATGACCGCGTCGGCATCCGGACGATGTCAGGGCAATGAATAAAATACACCGACTCTGTGGCAACGACCTAATCACGGCGATGTTACAACAGTGTGAGTATAATGGATGACGAGGAGTTTATGACGACAATGGCTTGACGACAACTGTATCATGAAGGAAACTGATGATGGCGGCCTGGCGACAACGGCATGACAAGCGTCGTAAGACGAAACTGCAGTGACGAAGTGGTACGACCACGACGGCATGACGACGGCGGTCAGGCTACAGATGCACGATATCGACTGTATTACGGGGACGCAAAAATGACGACGGTATGACAATCGTGACATAATAGCGACTTTATGACGATAGTGTAATTACAAAAGAATGACCAAGAAAGCATTACGGCGCTAGAAAGTCGAAAGCGGTAAGTTTACAGCGGCATGACGACAACGGCATGACGTTACTGAAGTGAGGACGATGGTAAAACGATAGCGTGAATACAATGGCATGACGACGATAGCCTGATGATGACATCATGGCGACAGTCGGAAGACAAAGTTACCATGACAAGAAAGGAACTACTTCGATGGCATCACGAACAAGGTATGACTACGTATGATTTGCGATGGATTTATGAGGACGACACAATCACGACGATGGCATGAGAATGGGGCAAGTACAATGGGATGACGAAGAGTGTATGTTGACAATAGCTGTTTAAGGAATGTATCACAAAGCGTGTATGACGGCGATGGCGTTAAGACAACCTCATGACGAGCGCATGGTAAAAAAACTGGAAATGTGACGAAGGAACAACCATTATAGCATTACAATAGCGGTGTTACAACAAATTCGTGTCGCCTGTCTGACGACGATGACGTAATAAAGCCGGCCCGACGTCAGTCAATGGCAAAGACTGAATGACGACGATGCAGCGGACACAATGATATAACGACGAAGAACGCATACCTAGTGGCCCAAGCTGTTCGACAACTTGAGGCTATGGGTCTGAGCGGAAGGCGTGACGTCGGCGGTATGAAGTGAGTAAGATCAAGAAGCTGGAATGACGGCGATGTAACGACCACAACGGTATTTGTGGCCCAAGCTGATAGGCCGGTCGAACTTCTCGGTTGGCGTAAGAGGCTAGACAGATATATAGATGGATAGATACATAGTCCCAAAATGGCCGAAGTAGGAAGCGAAGTTTACTGTCAAAATTATTTAACAGTAAGTCAACCGCGCATATCTCTAACGATAAAGAAACACTTGAAGAAATTTTCGATTTATTAGTAATTCATTACAAATGGTGGCTCCAGCTAATTCTATAAGACCGAACTGTGAACTCTGCCAAGTGACCGAGACTCTCCAACACCTGTTTGCGACTGCCCTCTCTACACATCATAGTGGAAGACGCTGGCTTCGACGCTAGCAGGCATTGGTAGGCTAACATTGTCCGCAATGTGTGACCGTACAGTATACCATCAATAGCTACAAGGGCTGCACTGGAATACTTGAAGACCACCGGTATAGACGCAAGACCTTAAGGAAACCACGGTGTTAGTATATTTATGCATCCCTTCTTCCTATTCTCATCGTCTTCTTTCATCACCATTTTTTGGCCTCTTTCCTTTTCCCTCTATAGAGAGTAGCAGTCCAGAGCATGCTAGCTCACGCCGATCTCTCTGCCTTTCTGATAAATTATCTCTCCTCCTCTGCGTTCATACAGATTGTGAGAGGGAACTAGCCCAGTTTGTTTATGCAGCGCACCTCTGATTCCGCATTAGATATGCGTAAACGATACAGGCCCTATCAATCTGCTTGATATATAAACTAGAGCACTGCACGGGCTCGGGCTTACCCGAAAGCCCGAGCCCGGCCCGGCCCGTGGGCCGGGCCGGGCCGGGTAGAAACGTTTTTTCCCGGGCTCGGGCCGGGCTCGGGCACGGCGTGTGGTTTTTGACCCGGGCCCGGGCCGGGCTCGGGTTTTCTGGTGGTGTGCATGTAATGTGCAGCGAGTTATTCTCGGGCGTCTCAACTCTGAAAAACATTATTTTTCGGTTTCGGGCCGGGTTCGGGCCGGTTTCGAGTCGGGCTCGGGCCGGGCTCGGGCCGGGCTCGGGCCTAAGGTAAAGGAGTGGCGGGCCGGGCCGGGCGGGTAACGTAGATTATTTCCGGGCCCGGGCCGGGCCCGGGTCTCGCCATAAAAGTTTTGATCGGGCTCGGGCGGGCCGCTCAACGTAAAAACGGGCCCGGGCCGGACCCGGGCTGAAAAAATCGGCCCGTGCAGTGCTCTTATATAAACATTTTATTACCTCGAATGCAGACGTGACTGATCAGTCCTTTCCTGAATTCGAATACAAGAAAGCAAAGGCTCACGGGCGCAGTCTGCCTTTTCTGGTGCTCAGTACAGTTTGCCATGGGTCGGTAAATAAGATAAGTTTTCGTTCCTAATAATAACTCATGTTCGCTTGGTCTATCACTCATATAGCGGCCTGTTTCGCAAATATAAACCGTTCTGCACGTAAGTGATATTTCGTAGAGTGCGCCAATGGCGCACGCGACATAAGGGCAAGCATGCTTCTTCACACAAGATAAATGCTTTGGTTGTTCTTAAATATGTCAGCATGGCTTACCCAGGTAACCTAGCCCTGAGAAAACAAGTATTTTGTACCTCTCAGCCAAGATATAAAGAGAAGTTTTCTTTGCTTATTCCTTCGACTTTTCCACTGATGCAGCCGCTGCTGTTGCTGTCTGGCACACCACAGCGGGAATGGTTTTGAACGTGTGTGTATGAAAGGCTATGCGTGAAACTCATTTGTACCTTTCTTCGCGTTACTAAAATGCCCTCTGGGGCTTCCTGGGCATCGCCGGAGTACCCTTTAGACTGTTGTAATTATCCGTCACCCACTGAAAAATTATTGGAGGAAATGCAGCGCTTGCTTTTGTACTAACGCGACACTGTCCAGAGGGGAGGTAGCGAGAACAGTTGAGAAGAGGTATGCACAGGACGCAGAGAACGAGTAGAACCGACGCAGTCACAAATCAGGCGTGCCACTTCTGGCTCACACAGCTTGCATACATGGGGGAGCGAGGTAGAGGAAAAGAGCGACGTCAGATGGCAAGGAAACGCTTCTACTAGAGATGTAATGAGAAAAATTGCGCAGTGGGCTAGTTGGTTAGACATAAATAAAGCTGTTGAACAAAGCGACGAAGGGCTGGACTTGAGCGAGTAAAGAAAGGACAACACCTGAGGTGTCGGGTTTTGTCTACTCGCTTAAGTCCTGTCCTTTCGTCGTTTGCTCAGCAGTTTTAATTTTAACTATTAGACATCACAGCAATCGCGTACATAGTCAATACATTTATTTCAAAGAACTGTACGATACGTTTCGGCTATTTCTAAAAATAAGCACCCTGCAAATTTGTCAAGCGGACAACTGACGAAGGCCGTGACGACGCATGTTCGCTTTAAAATACCGCAGCGTCTATATGAATCTATACTTCAGCTGCCGCCCATCAAATCAACACTTCTGTTAAATCCAAAATGGGAGTCTCTAGCGAAAAAAAGACTAAAATGACGGAAAGATGCTCTAAACTCGAAATTTTAGGCCTTTCTATACCCAGGTGGTGGCGTGGAGCTGAGGTAGAACACCCGGCTTCAAATCTGAAGGTCGTAAGTTCGAATCCCACTCCAGTCCACTACATTTTCAGGCATGGAGTGGTGCCTGACACCGGCAAGAAAAAAAACATATATTGCCGAGAGCTAGTGGGGCTATATTAGTTAAGGTTCAACCAATGTAGGAAGGCCCACTGATCGGCGGTAGCTTTAGGCATATGGTGTTTCTCAAGGTCACGAATATGATCATAACCATGGCAGCCATATTTTGGTGGGGGCGAACTGCAATAATCCTCCTGTACCTGAATTTATGTACACGTTAAGAATCGCAGGTGATTGAAATTAATCCGGTGTCCTCCCTAATACGTGCGTCACAATGAGATTGTAGATGTGGCCCCTCAAGCTTCCCAATTTAAAGTTTAACGCTATTGCCACATTGTGACATGTCGTGCGATGCAAATGCACTGCTTATCTCTCATGCTACAAAAAATGGCACACAAAAACGCCGTCAGCAAGCACATCTTGTTGTGTGTTATGTGCGCTGCGCAGACAAGCACAAATGCTGTACGCAAAGTAACGTTCACACGAACTCACCACTCTCGTATTGCACTGAACGTTCCAGAAGGTAATCATTTCGCCGTAAAGACCACCGGCAATTATCGTAAATCCACCCGACTGCTGCAAATGCTCAAGAACTGCAATCCATGCAACTGCTGAAGAACTGATGTCGGGAGATGGCGTGATACAACGAGTGAAAATTCTGGTGTTACAAGGCGTAAGCTGCGTCGGTCGAGAACGTCGTCGTGAAGTACCAACATGCGTTGGGTGGGCGCCGAATTTCCAGAATTGAGACGATTGATGCGAACACGTAAGCCATCATCACGCCATTGTTCATTGTGAATGTCACGCAGATCACAAATCGCCAGGACGCAAGCGTTGGTGTCATGCGCATCATATTCATCGCGGTCGTCAGGATGACGGGATAGGCAGTCGGCATCCTTGCGCAAGCAGCCAGACTTGTCATCATCATCAGCCTATACTTTATGTCCGCTGCAAGACGAAGGCCTCTCCCTGCGACCTCCAATTACCCCTGTCTTGCGCTAGCGTATTCCAACTTGCGCCTGCAAATTTCCTAACTTCATCATCCCATCTGGTTTTCTGCCGACCTCGATTGCGCTTCCCTTCTCTTGGTATCCATTCTGTAACCCTAATGGTCCACCGGTTATCCATCCTACGCATTACATGGCCTGCCCAGCTCCATTTCTTCCGCTTAATGTCAACTAGAATATCGGCTATCCCCGTTTGTTCTCTGATCCACACCGCTCTCTTCCTGTCTCTTAAGGTTAGTCCTAAGATTTTTCGTTCCATCGCTCTTTGTGCGGTCCTTAACTTGTTCTCGAGCTTCTTTGTTAACCTCTAAGTTTCTGCCCCATATAACGTCTCCCATATGAAGGGAGACGTTAAAGAACTGAAGAATTATAGACCCATTAGCTTGCTTTCAGTATTGTATAAAATATTCACCAAGATAATTTCTAATACAATCAGGGCAACACTTGACTTCATCCAACCAAGAGAACAGGCTGGCTTCAGGAAGGGATATTCTACGATGGATCATATCCATGTCATAAATCAGGTAATCGAGAAATCTGCGGAGTACAATCAAAATCTCTACATGGCTTTCGTAGATTATGAAAAGGCATTTGATTCAGTAGCCATAGCAGCAGTCTTAGAGGCATTGCGAAATCAAGGAGTACAGGAGGCATACGTGAATATCTTAGCAAACATCTACAAGGTTTCCACAGCTACCTTGGTTCTCCACAAGAAAAGTAGAAAGTTACCTATCAAGAAAGGGGTCAGGCAAGGAGACACAATCTCTCCAATGCTATTCATTGCATGCTTAGAAGAAGTACTCAAGGTCTTAGACTGGGAAGGCTTAGGAGTGAGGATCAACGGCGAATATCTCAGCAACCTTCGGTTTGCAATGACATTGTCCTATTCAGCAACAATGGAGACGAATTACAACAAATGATTGAGGACCTTAATCGAGAAAGTGTAAGAATTGGGTTGAAGATGAATATGCAGAAGACAAAGATAATGTTCAATAGCCTGGCAAGAGAACAAGAATTCAGGATCGCCAGTCATCCTCTAAAGTCTGTAAAGGAGTACGTTTATCTAGGTCAATTACTCACAGGGGACCCTGATCACGAGAAAGAAATTTACAGAAGAATAAAATTGGGTTGGAGTGCATACGGCAGGCATTACCAAATCCTGACTGGGAACTTACCACTATCGTTGAAAAGAAAAGTGTACAATCACTGCATTCTACCGGTGCGAGACTTGTATAAGACGACAAATTAATATATTTGGAAGCTGGAGTGCACATCTACACAATCGTCCGTTGGGGAGCACAAGGCATGATGATCGTTCAACACGAAAGATGTGCGGCCATACAAGTAGGGTCGAAATTTAACTACTGCCCAAATTAACGCCAGGCATTCCCGTTGAGTGATTGGAAATGTTCTCTCGGCGGGTGACAGGAGGCGGCAGGCGTATGAAATTACGCGCTCTGCGTTACGCTGTGATTGACCGAGTACAGCCCCAATTTCATGGCCACTGGTATCAGTGTGAAGCTCAGTGGCGCCACATGGATCATAATGAGCCAGCAATGGAACAGCCGTTAGCAAGCCTACGAGGATGGAGAAGGCGTTGGTTTGAGTAGGGCCCCACTTGAATGCAACGTCCTTCTTAAGTAAGTCGGTGAGTAGAAGACGGAACAGGAAAGTTTTGGATAGCGCGAATCTTGTCCGGGTCGGGTTGAACGCCAGCGACATTGACGAGATGGCCAAGAAAGGTAATTTCATGATGTCCAAAGTCGCACTTGTACGAGTTCAATTGCAGGCCGTCGTGTCGGAAAACAGCCAGAATGTATGACAGACGTGTTATACGACTCGCAAAAGTTGGTGAAAAGATTATCACATAGTCTACATTTCACGGACATGTAGACCATTTAAAGCCGCGAAGTAAGGAGTGCATCACTCTTTCCAAGGTTGCCTGGGCATTACAAAGGCCGAACGGCATAACCTTGAATTCATAGAGGCCGTCAGGTGTTAGGAAGACAGTTTTCTCGCAGTCCATGTCATCTGCCGAGGTATCCTAATATTCTCATCGAAGGTCTATGGATGAAAAGTACTTGGCTCCGTGCAGGCAGTCTAAAGCGCCATCAATACGCAGCAAAGGGTAGACATCCTTGCGCGTGATTTTATTGAGATGTCGGTAGTCGACACAAAAGCGCCAACTGCCGCCCTTCTTGACAAGGACAATAGGGGACGCCCACGGACATTTAGATGGCTCGATAACGCCTTTAGTCAACATCTTATCGACTTATCGTTGGATTGCCTGAGATTCAGCATGAGAAACACGGTACGGGCGAGGGCGTATCGGATCGGCGTCTCCGGTGTAAATACGATGAGTGACCGCCGATGTCTGGGCCAAAGGGCGGCCGTCAAGATCAAAAATGTCAGTTTCCAAGAGCTGGCGGATGTCTGAAGTTTGTGTAGGAAGGAGGCCCGGTGCAATCATCTTGCTAAGTTCGTCTATGACTACAGTCGGTGAATGAGAGGTTCCTGCAGAAGGCGGCAGAATTTCGGCGTCAAGCGCCGCTATATCGCAATCGTTGACAGGCAAGATGTCGCCCGAAGACATGCGTCTGAGAACAATTTGAGTCGAGCAGTTGACTAGAGGGAGTGAAGTGGGATTGCCTATAACAGTAAGCACATGGTGGGGAACCGCCAAATTCCTTTCAAGCAGTGTGTCAGTGGGAGGACATAGCACACAGCCGACGTCAGGAACAGATGGAAACGACATGAGTGTGACGTATGTATTGGTATGTATAACTAGCGATGAAGCTAGAAGGGCCTTACAAGACATGGCCAGGGCAAAAGCTATTGGAGAAGATGGAGTAAGAGTAGATTTAATCAAATATGGAGGAGATATGCTTGAAATGCTTGCGGCCCTTTATGCGCATGTGCCTCACGTCTTCAAGAGTACCAGAGAGCTGGAATAACACCAACATTACACTAGTCCATAAGAATGGAGACGTTAAAGAATTGAAAAAATTATAAACCTACTAGCTTGCTTGCACTATTATATAAAATATTCACCAATAAAATGTTCGATAGAATCAGCACAACACTTGACTTCACCCAACATGAAGAACAGGCTGGCTTCAGGAAGGGCTCTTCTACGATGGATCATATCCAAGTCATCAATCAGGTAAACGAGAAATCTGCGGAGTACAATCAACCTCTCTATATGGCTTTCATAGATTATGAAAAAGCATTTGATTCAGTAGAGATACCAGCTGTCATAGAGGCATTGCGTAATCAAGAAGCACAGGAGTCATACGTGAATATCTTAGCAAATATGTACAATGATTCCACAGCTACCCTGGTTTTCCACAAGAAAAGTTGAAAGTTACCTATCAAGAAAGGGGTCAGGAAAGGAGACACAATATCTCCAATGCTAATGACTGCATGCCTAGAAGACATATTCAAGTTCTTAGACTGGGACGGCTTAGGAGTGAGGATAAACAGCAAATATCTCAGCAACCTTCGGTTTGCAGATGACATTGTACTATTCAGCAACAATGGGGACGAATTACAAGAAATGATTGAGGACCTTAACCGAGAAAGTGTAAGACCTTGGTGGAAGAATAATATGCAGATGGCAACGATAATGTTGAATAGCCTGGCAACGGAACGAGAGTTCAGGATCGCCAGTCAGCGTCTAGAGTCTGTAAAGGAGTACATTTATTTAGGTCAGTTACTCACAGGGGACCCTGATCATGAGTAGGAAACTTAGAGAAGTATAAAATTGGGTTGGAGTGAATACGGCAGGCATTGCCAAATCCTGACAGGAAGCTTACCACTGTCGCTGAAGAGGAAAGTGTACAATAATTGCATTCTACCGGTGCTTACGTATGGGGCAGAAACTCGCAGGTTAACAAAGAAGCTGGAGAACAAGTTAAGGTCCGCACAAAGAACGATGGAACGAAAAATGTTAGGCCTAACGGTAAGAGACAGGAAGAGAGTGGTGTGGATCAGAGTGCAAACAGGGATAACCGATATTCTAGTTGACATTAGGAGGAACAAATGGAGCTGGGCATGCCATGTAATGCGTAGGATGGATAACCGGGGGACCATTAGCGTTACAGAATGGATAACAAGAAAAGGGAAGTGCAGTCGCGGAGTGCAGAAAACCAGGTGGGGTTATGAAAGGCTCAATTTGGAACCAGCTAGCGCAAGACAGGGGTAATTGGAGATCGCAGACAGAGGCCTTCGTTCTGCAGTGGACATTAATTCAGGCTGATGATGATGATGTAGTGGCTTGGGGCGACAGGCAGATGTCTTCGGCAGAGCATATCCGTGGCTATGTGACAGGTGGACTATAGCAGCCTTGGGGTAGCTCAAGCTGAATGAGGCTAGACGTTCAGTCAAAGAGAGCTGAATGGGACGATAAAAAGTCTAAGCCGAGTATAACGTCTAAAGGGCATTGTTCCGAAACGGCAAACAAAACAGTCGTTAAGTACCCCGCGGTGCCAATGCGAGCAGTACGCATACCAAGCACGGTAGGCGTTTTTTGCATCGGTGACGTGGAGGGCGCGTGATGCAGTGGGTGTGAGGACCTTGTTCAGCTACCGCGCGATTGGGCACTCATTACGGATATGTGCGCGCCCCTGTCAGTGAGTGCTGGGACACTGACGCCATCGACTACAACATCCATCAAGTTCTGTTTAGTCGGCAAAGTGATCAAAGGGTTTTGCGGTTGCGTCGGCAAAGCAGCGTCACCTCCGGGAGCTGCATCGCTCAGTTTTCCGGTGGTGGTGGTGGTGGAAGGCACGTCGGGGCTGCATGGCAGACGGTGGACGATGACCCTGCGGCGATAGGAACGGTGGTTGAAGAGATGGTGGCGAACGGGACTGGTGACGTTGGAATGACGATGAGGGACTGTGACGATGAAGAGCCACGAGCGTCATTGCTTGGCTTTCGCGGTTTGAATGGAGGCTGGCAACGACACTGGCTCTGTTCGGGGCAATAACTGGCGATTGGCGGTCGCAGAGGGGAGGGGACAGTACGGTTGGTACAATAGCGAGCAACGTGAACAATACGCTGGCAAGCAAAACAGACTGGTCGATCGTCTGCGGTTCGCCACTCGGCTGGATTTCGGTAGCGTGCAGGATACCGCTGACCAGTGGATGGACAAGGGACACTGGACAGCTGTGAAACGACCAACGGCACGTAAAAAATTCACTCCGAGATTAGTGACTTCTTCGCGGACTATTGCCTGCACAAATAGCGATGTAGCCAAGCTGTTCAGCTCACTGGGTAGGAAAAAAAAAGGCTGCAGGAGCCATGGCTTCAAGTTCTCGCCGCACTATCCGCGTCAGCTCATCTGATGATGATGGTCGCTGCATTTCTAGCCTGGCGGGACCAAAGGATGTTGCAGCTGTGTTCGGCAGACGTTGCAACAGCGCTGCAATACCGCGGCTCTTGGTCTGCTCAAAGCGTTGACACTATTTTATCATATCCTGTACCGTTCCACAATTTTTGCACATGAGCAGGTTGAACGCATCGTCAGCGATGCCCTTCAGTACATGGCCAACCTTGTCTGACTCAGGCATATCGCTGTCGGCCTTACGCCACAAAGTCAGCACGTCCTGGATGTAAGAGACGTATGACTCTGTAGACGTTGGGACTCGGGTCGCTAGTTATTTCTTAGCGGCGCTCTTCCGACTGGCGGGACGGCCGAACAAGTACCTCAGCTTCTGTTTTCAAGTGTCCCAGTCGTTAAGCGTTAACTTCGTGGTTATCATACCCCACCTTCACCGTGCCTTGTAGGTAGAGCACCAAGTCTTCCACGGAGAGGTGGTCGATGCCACAGGGCGTTCCTGGATCCCGCGGCTGAGCCAGGACAACCGTCGGGGCTGCAGGCTTTGATGTTGACCGCACCATGTCGGGTCCTGTTTCGTCCGTCTTGTTGTCGAGTCCAAGATGACGAGCACTGCGGAGCTCCGTTGTCTCTCGTGGGTACCACGAATCACTCACCAATTTGTTACGATGCGCAAGTCAACTATAAAGAAGTATTTACAATATTTACAAGAGAGACATCGCTAGCGACAACAAGATGGCTGTCAAGACCAATTCCACCTCGGCCGGTTAAATAGTCATCCTTTGGCTGATGCTACTCTTGGTTGCGCCGTAACAATATTTCCGTCTCATAAACCGGGATTCTCGATAAAGCGAACAACACCACAGTAACATAAAAAAAGCTTGTGCCATCGTAGGACTCAGTGCCCTAGTATGAAGGCGTACTTTGGGGGAGGGGGCAACATGTAGGTCTTGCGTAAGGGTAATTTTTATGTATTTCTAGTTCCCATAATTCGACGCACACTAATGGATGAGTGCCTGTCCAACGTATTACAATCAACCCTCTCGTCCTTGATCAAATGTATCGTATGGCTGCATATCTATTTTCACCCCGCCATCTTCTCCTAAGCCGTCGTGGGGCGTTTTCCTAAATTTACCGCATTTATTTTATTCTTTGCCTGCAGCTCTTCTCCTTTACGCGTAATGTCACCTGCCAAAATTGAACTTTTTCTTGTAACCTAGACTGAAAAGTCACGTTTAGCCTTAACCCTGTTTTAAGACTCTATATGCAGCCACCCTACTTCCTGATCCCTTTAAAATCAAGTTTTTGTCCATAGATTGTAGAACAGCCCCTAGTTTTTCTTTATTATTGCTTGTTTTTCAGCAATTTATATAATTTATTTTATAATGTAACAATGCAGTCTTTTAAAAGATGACAGGGTGCTGTTTATAGCATGTAAGTGTAAGTGTAATGCTTATCCAAGGGGAACAAATCCTAAACATTAAAGCTTGAACACACTAGCACCAAGCTTCCCACAGCGGCATACCGCCCCGCCGTCAAATGGCAGGCAGTGGTGTGCTGGTCAACCCTATGTTCAATTCGCCGAGGCTGGAGTGTCGTGACGGGAGTTGAGATCTCGAGCGATCTCGAGTCGGGTGCGCGCATGCAAAATAGTGCGCGCTTTTGCTGTCCGCGCGCTTTTCTCAGCGTCGGCTCTTCGTAAGGTGCTACCAAGGCTGTTGCCGCCATGTCTTCTCCACGAAACGCATCGGTGGGAGAGGGCAACATCGAGGCACCCTGACTCTCCGTCTCTCCACGAGTACATTGCATTGACGTAGCCAGCGCTAGGCGCGGAGTAGTGGTTTGCTGGGGTGGCAGGTGCAACAATATCGCTCGAACATATTCTCTCGGCAGCAGTGAGAAGTTGCTGATTTGCGGGAAAACTGCGACAGGCAGGAACCCGCGAACGGCAGGCCGCAAGGCACTGCGCCGCTAGTATTTTCGTATACTTACACCAGTTTCGAGATACACATTCCAAAATGGTGAGACAAATGATATGTTTGGGGTGTTTTTGTACGAGTTGATACAGAAGCCTACATGGTGCATTTTACAGCAACTTCGAAATCAATGATCTCCTAAAAGCAGCTAACTTCCTTATTCTCTTTATGCGCCTTATGTGACCTTGAGCAACGTGGCTGCAGTTAACGAAAAGTTTGCAATTGCTGTCGCCAGTACTCCTTACTGAAAGACAATAATAATTGGTAATGAAGCGAAAGTTACAGGGGTGAAGCTCTTGCACAAGTGTTGAAGTGCCACGTAGTATGGCACAATTTGACAGTGCTTTCAGTCTCATGGAACGGATACTGAGCCATCGTAGCTTACACATGTGAAGGTTTCGCATTTGAAAATATGGAAGCGATAAAGCAGAAAACTAAATCAAATTGACCATTCAGTGGTATAGTATGTTGTCTCATATTACCATTGCAAATAAGAGGTTTTATTTTATTTTCCCCAGCTTAAATGACCTGAATGAGAACGCGGAAACATTTTTACGAGCGCTTTAACTGGTGCAGGCTGTAGCTCCACAGTCTTCCCTTTTTCTACCACGTGTGACTGTCCGTGAGTATAGTCAAATAGGCGTGTCTCAGCAGATTCCATTTGCTTTTAGCCTAGTGATGTAGGACATTGCAGAGTGTACGTGAGTACCAGTGATTATTTTAAATACGCGTGAGGCATGTGCAAATAGACGTCAAGTAGTCCAGTGTAAATTTACACAAGAACGCATGGCTGCTCACCGCAATCGTTGTGGTTTGAACAATGAAGCTACTTCGACCAAAATAAGTATGGCTCCGAGCACATACGTATTTTGCGCAATATTGCATGCAAACATGCTTTTGTAAATAACAACTAAACAGGTACATCTGCATATCTCCTTAAACCATTATTTAATAAATGGGATGATAAGTTTCCTTGGTGCATTTCTATGCGAATAGAATATTAGTCAGCGAGAAGAGTATAATGTACTCAATAAGCACATCAGGTTTCGTGAGACGGACGGGTGTCAATGGCTATGGAGTAAAGTAAATTTTAATCTTCATAAAATCTTAAATATCTTTCGAATATTAGGACCTAATTTTGATAGCGGCTCTCTCAATTAATAATGATTAATATATTTACATTGGCTCTATGTTCATCCACATAATTTCACATTTCTATGCTGCGGGTGCTCACTTATATAACACAATATTTGTATTTTCTTGTATTGCATAGCTGGGGATGACGCCGCAGCCAAGCCATGGTTCCATGTTTTCGTAAGCATTCTTATCAGTTTTTTACAAACGGCAATAGGGAAGGAGGCTGTGTTGTTTTAAGTGACAAACAACATAGTAGGGGACTGGGCAGGGGACTGAAGGCCCCTGGAGTGTGAACACTGCACTGCTCACGTAAAACAACGCCTTGTATGTGTTATAGTTGAGGTTATCGAGGGTAAAGGTAAGTCTTTATTATTCAAATCAGTCTAAACATTCAACCATAATACACGTAAAAAATTTTCACAAAAGAACGTGTGCAAAATAGCCACCTAAAAGGATCAGATGACGGCACGCAGAATAAAGAAAAAAGATTGATTCTTGACGATTAACGATTGACGGGTAAAGCATGTCACGTTTACAATAACCACATAAAATGTATTGGATAATTCGCTATGCCTTCCCGCTGTCTATAATCGAAATGGGTGGTCACTTACCTAGACAATATTCTAGGTAGCGCTACATTGAGAAGGCAGATTTGTTCGAGGTTGTCGAATCATAGAGCCCAGTTTCGGGCGAAGTTGTTTGTTTCGAGCCGCTGCATTAGGAATTTCGGTTGTTTCGAAATAAACTGCCTAGGCCCCCTACATATGACTTACTCAATGACCCAACCGTTTTAAAAAAATAGCCCCCCGCATACAACGTTTACGAGCACTTACACAACATTTTTCTGCGGACATTACTTTACTCACCCACCGTATGCGCATAAGGCGTAACGTTTCTCCATTATCACAAAATCTGATCTTCATTGCTGGTATAGTTTCTCCTGGAAAGTTAGCTAAATTCTGGGCTTTCACAGACAGCCAACAACAATGTATGGAGTGCTCCGTTGAGCTTTTAAAAGTGAGATATTTATGAAACCAACACACTTACAATCTTTCCTATACATCAGACGCAACCAGCCGCATAGTTCTCCAACATTTGCATCTGGTGATATGGAAATAGTTGTAAACTCATAGTTACCCGCGGCCACATAGCTGCCGCCACAGTGTGGCTACACTGAGGTGCAGGAAGACGACGGGTTCCCGCTTGCTATAGCGTCGCCATTTTGCCTCCGTTATCTTCCCTGTAAATAAAATGGAAATCGTCTTGGGCATCAGTTATGTGTAACATTATTTGGTGGAAGTTCGGATGTTCCCCCTACCCGTCATGGATCACGCAGTGGTCGCAACGGCGCCACTGAAACATCAGCTCCTGCTGCCGGCACTTCATCTACGCAAGCGTCTCTGCCTGCAGCTATGACCTACGTCACCGTTTCCACCCCCCCCCCCTCAGGATCCTGGTGTTTTCACCGGAGTCGGCAGTCTTGTTGACGACGACAGGCTCCACTTATACGAACATGTCAGCACCAGTCACAGGTGGTATCCGACTGATATGCTTGCTAACGTTGTTTTCTACCTCGACGACGCTCCACGGGCATGGCTTCAGACTTACGAAGAGTAGGATCTCTTTAAAGAGCAGCTTCGCTACCTTTTGGCAATTCGTTCGGTCACCAACTCAGTGCCAAGACGGCCCTTGCGACACGTGTTCAGACGCTGACCGAGTCCTACGTGTCGTAGATTCTCGACGTCTTCGCAATTTGTGCCAAGGCTGACCCCAACACGTCGGAGGCCGATAAAGGTAATGACGTCCTCAAAAGCATTGCTGACGACGCCTTCAATTTACTAGTGTTTAAGAACGTCACCAGCATCGGCACGATCCTCAAGGGGTGCCACCATCTCGAGAATGCTAAAGGCCGCCGGGTATCCCAGCACATCACGCGACTTCCCCAACACAGCTCTAAGTGATCCTGTGACGACCTCTTCCACCAGCCTTCGCAATGCGACAACTTAACCCGCATCATTCGTCGTGAGGTCGAAGCAGCACAACCGGCGACCCCTTCATTCCCGCTACCTGATCATTCTCTGAGGACGATCTCCATGATCCAGGCCGTCGTCCGTCAAGAGTTGTCAAACTACGGCCTGCACTCCATTCGCTCCGTGCGCTCGGAAGCTCTTTCTCCACGCACGTTCCCACCCTGCTCTTATTACTCCTCTTATGGACAGCGTAACCCGTCCGAATGGCAAACCGTGGATGAAAAGCCGATCTGTTTTAACTGCCGACACATTGGACATATCGCTCGGCACTGCGCAGCCGCTAGACTTCTCCAACGCGCTTTTCTTCTGATTACCACCCTCGTCCCTCTAGCGCGTCCTTTTCCTTCGCTCCTTCTATGCCCGACCCATCGTCGGACCCTGCGACACCTCCGGCACGACCCCATGCCGGAGGTGCTGGCACGTACTCCTGCTCGCCTGCCCCCTCACGCCATCAATCTCGTTCGCCCCTGTGACGCCGTGCTCCTTCTCCGACCTACTCGCCGCATCCCCGACCGGAAAACTAGACAGTGCAGCTTCTGGAGGTGAAGTTGCAATGACGACATTGGCACGAAATCCTCGCTTCACCTTACCAACGAACAAGAATCTTTTGGACGTTCTAGTCGACAATGTTCCTGTGTGCGCTTTGATTGACACCGGAGCGCATGTGTCCCTTATGAGTGCTGCTCTTGGCCGTAGGCTCAAGACAGTTCTGACGCCTGCCCCAAACCGATCAGTACGAGTCGCCGACGGGGGGACTGTCGCTATTGTTGGCATGTGCTCTGCCCGCCTCACCATTGCTGAGTCATTCTCTTCACCGTCACCGATCATTGCCCTCATGAACTCTTTGTCGGTCTGGATTTTCTCTCCAGTCCATCTGCCATCATTGACTGTTCGGCCAGCTCACTTCGCCTTGACTTACGTCTTCTTGCTGACCTTGTGGACCCGCCTCCAAGCCATTTGAGCTACATGGATTTCATTTGCCTACCACCTCACTCTGTGGCACACGTCGATTTGTTTTCCTCACCAGCTGTACCTGACGGCACTTACGTGGTCCCACCAATTCCGGCCGTTATACTTACCCATGGTGTTACCGTGCCACACACTGTACTGACAATTACTGGCAACCGCACCTGCCTTCCCCTTGTCAATTTCGCCCTAACCGCGCAAGTCCTGCCTCAGGGGATCTCATTGGCTATCATTGCCGCCTCTTCGCGTCGGTCTGTAAACTAACAGTGAGGACTTTTCCGCGGAGCAGGTGAGCCCAGTGTTCTCCAAGTATTGTTCGACCGTCTCGATCGCACGTTGCAACGTGTGTTCTGTCTGCCCGCCCCAGCCCTCGGTAACCCACAACGTAATGTCGTCGGCGTAGAGGCTGTGATTGAGCCTTTCGATTTTGTTTAGCTTGGGCGGTAACCTCACAAGACCTAGGTTGAAAAGCATGGGCGATATCACCAATACCTGCGGAGTACCGGCGCTACCCAACTCTATTTGTTCGGAAGTAATGTCTCCGAGAGTAAGCTCGGCCTTTCTAGTCGTGAGAAAGTCTCGAACTTAATTGTACGTTTATTTCTGAAGGCCGAGTTCCTGCAGATTGACCAGTACGGATGCGCGCGTTACGTTTTCGGAGGTCTTCCTCAGGTCTAGGCCGAGGAAGGCCTTGGTGGACGTGGTCGTGTTCTTTATGCACTGGTATTTGATCTGTAGCATCACGTCCAGCGATTTTTCGGCACCAATGCTCAGTACATCGCCAAACTACGATTCTATGGTACATTTTCCAGCTGCTAGATCCCACGTAAACAAGAAAGGGCGTTGGGCGCGATCGAGAACAGTAGCTAGCTACCGCAGAAGCTTCCCTATCAGTGGCAATAGATGGCGCAGTGTGTCCAGAAAGAAGCGTGAATGCGGAGATTGGTTGCCGCATGACGCATTTCTTAGCGTTCGAAAGACCGCGAGGTATGCATTTCAGAGGCTAGGCGCGGGCTTCGCGGCTGCGGCTCTAGATAGAAGCGAGTGTTAGCGAACAGGAGGGCTGCGCGTACAAGCAATACAGCTCATGCATAACCTCATACATAAATTGTTTCGGCGGCGGCAATATGCTGTGTCATTATTTTTATTCAATGCTAACACATTACCGTGGACAATCATAAGGAGATGGGTGTGCCGCAATATTTTTTATAATTGTATACGGTTTCTATATTCCGTCATTTTAGTTACGTTATTTATACTAAAGTATATTGAATATTTAATCGTTGAAATTTTGCTTACCTATACGTTCTGCGCTACTTCTTGAAGACGGATACAGTGGTTTTTGAAGTGCAATTTTAGGTAGATTTCAAGGGAAAGATTGTGCAGGTCCTACACAATGGGAGCATTGATCTTATGCGAATCATTTTTGAGGTAACTTGCTGCGCTGCATTGTTTGGGGTTCTGCAAAACGTTACCAGGTGCACCAATAGGTCTGTGTAAATTGAGTAGTTGTGTGTTCTGACACGAGGGTATAGGTACTAAGCGATTAAAACACCATAGATAGAGCTCATGGATGCCGGCAGTTTTTACGTCATCGGTCGCCTTTGGGGACGCTGAGTAGGTGCATTATTACATATGAGGAAAGCGAGATCCTTCGTGACGCATTTTCACCACATTTGGTCTCCCAGTGACCAATCGCGCAAAAAAGTGTCACCCGCATTCCGCCCGTTATCACATTTGAATCATTGAGCACTGAACGCGTTGTGATGACAGCAGAAAGACGATGACCGCGTTGACGACGATCCCTTAACGCCTACCGGATAGTTTTACTGCGGCCTTTTGCCGTGAGTTCATGCATGGGATTGTTGGGTTCTGCACATGTTCAGCATATTACTGGGAAGTGATGTGCGTATAAGTAATATGCATTAAGTACGTTCATACATATATGTCATGTGATGTATGTTAAAGCAAAGATGGCATTCGTACTCAGGCGAAGAAATATTGAAATGTTATTCACGTGGGCCTACTATGAAGGTGACATGTCACACAGCTTAGAATTAGCTTAGAATTAGTCACAGAATTAGCTGATACGAAGAAAGTACTGGGGAATGTGGCTTAATCCCGAGGATAGTGCGTTCTAACAGAGTGCTGCAAGGCACGAGCTCATACGAGGAAATATGACGAGAAAGTGGCGCTGGACGCAGACGCCAAATGTTTCAAGCAGCTGGATTCCCTCTGGAACCAAGGAAGTATGCGTGCAATCGTGGCCTAATGGTTAGAGCCCGGGGCTGCTGTCTTTGAAGGCGGGTGTTCAATTCAGCCGTCAGCAAATCATTCATTCTTAATAAATTAGTGAGACTGGAACCTACCTACCTATGTACTTCCCGCAAAGTGCCTAGAATAAGGAAAAGAGTGCTTCGTACTAGAAATGGGAACAGGTAACCTGGTGCATCCATCATACTTCGCTGTTCGAAGGAGCCGTATGGTTTACGAGTGGTTTCCTCACGAATGAAACAAATCAACTAATAAATAAAAGTTAACGTTATCAGCACTTCAACATTTCGAACGCGCAGCGCCTTGAATACTCATCCACAAAGAAGTTCCGCGTTCACTTGCCACATAACTGACTATTTCGGGATTTGTGCCACTGGCAACCACAGCTTCAAATTTATTTTCCACAATGCAACAGAAGAAAAACATAAAATGGAAGCACACACAAATGAAGAACTTGTTACAGACATCTTTTACGTCTTAACACTGTTGATTCCCAGTTTCCACACCCAAAAGGCTCTCTATTCAGAATTTTCATCACTTCAGGTTGGTAGCATTCTCTGCCCACGAAGATAAGTTGATTTATGTGTAAAACAGCTGGACGCTTTCATTACAAAACACTGAATGAGTGTTGTTGCTCTATCACCTTTAGAATGTTTCTAGTAGTACCCATGTTTAACCGGAAGAGGCCCGGAGATTACGCGACTGCACTGAGAACCGGTAAACGTTCAGGTTTGCCTCGCGAAGCCAGTTTTCTCGAATGAACGCGCTGCCTTTAGATTAGATGGTGGTTCTTAGAAATACGTTAAAATTATTATGGTATTCGCCCTTTTGGGAAAATAATGACCAAAACTTATTTTTGAAAAAGAAGGTAATATTCTGTGAAATAATGCGGACCCGAGTGTGCTTGAGCGGGTGTAACATGTCCTTTCCAAATTCGCTTTCTGGTAGGAATCTTACTAGAATACCAGCTGCATTATGAGAGTGTATGATAATTATTGCCACCTTACAGTCTTCTAACGTTACACTTATGGCTTGTCGTTCCATTTGATAACGCTTGACCTTAACTTCTTACAAGTTAATTTTGGCTGATAGAATGCGCAAAGTGTACGCATTAAGATGTGGGCTTTGGTGGGCTGCCAGTGGCGCTTTGAAAATTTCTGCCATATGCGCGTCATTCCACATATTGGTGTGAAAATAAGTTTCATTATTATGGCTACCTTATCCTACTAGGCCTACCCAAATTTGCTTCTGCCCGGCTACAAATAGATAATCACCAACATAGTCTTTTATTGTTAATCCCGTCGTCTGTAGACAGTCGTCAACAAGGCTATTTAAAGAGAATGCTATGCCCCGAGAACCGCCTTTTTTTGGGCGTCATGCGATTCTTAATGAAATAACTTCTTGCTTGCGCATTTCTTTTCCGCTTGCTACTGCTGCGAGTTTTCTTACTCCATTACTTTATTTTTACTCGGTTTGCAGCCTGCAAACAAATCAGGTTCTCTCTACCTCGTGGGATTCTCTTCCACGTTGAACCGTTCGGATATAAGGTGTGTCAGATCAATGTACTACAACCGAACAGGCGACGAGGTCATACAAGCAATACTTATGGATGTTTATGACCACGTAAGCAAAACTTGCGCTATCAATCACCGTTACTTGTGTCATATTGATCAGATTTATGCCAGCCCATACAAGCGTAGTTGCTGCACCATTAACACTGATAACAAACTGCGTAAGGTGAAAGATCCATTTAATAACCATCCTGTATTCTAAAGACGTTGAGTGAAAGAATCTCCTCTCTGAATCACAGGCACTCAAGGTAAAAAAAATATGCTCATACGACCCTAAGAAATCTCGAAATACGTGGACGCGAATCTGCCTTGATATAGATGCTTAATTGGCACGTTGGCCAGAAGCCATGTTACAATGTGGTAAATACTCTGTTACGTTATTAAATGAAATATTTCGATTATACACGTGCAGTGTTGGTATCATGCTACGATTCCATTACTTTGTTGAAAGGAAGAGGTTAAATCAGCTGGTTTCTGTACTCCCTGAACGAAGTAAATGGTTGTGCTGGTTTACATTCAGCAAGACACCTTTCGTCTCTTAGTTAAGGTAGAATTTTCTGTGAGAAGTCAGTGTATGTAGAAATGCGGAACGTAACATAAGTCGTATGACGCGGCGGCAGCCTTCCAATGCATGACGACTTGCATTTACCAATCAAGACATTTGTATATGTGTTTTAGTTTTCGTTGACCTATCAGAAAACCATTGATAATGTGTAAACGAATACAACTACATAAGTGGTTCATTTAAAAGCTCAACGCAAACGTCCCAGCAGCCTTTTGAGCTCCTTGACTCTTTTACAGAGCCCCTGCTATGCCAACGCATCGATACAGGTCATTAAATTAGAAAAAAATGTGTGGTTATATTTTTGGTGGTTATAAAGTTGCAGTTTTCCCTTTCGGGCGAAAGCACCTTTCTATAACCACCAAAAATATTTCCATAGATCTGATCATCGACGCTGTTCAGTGCGGACTTGACGGTGGTGTACAAGGCATATTAGTCGATTTGAAGGAAAGATTGTGGATCCCACAGGCAAGACAAGGTGTCTGTCAAGAACAGAAAGTTCTCCTGCACACACTGCGAAAGATACAAGGAGAGCGTGTTTCCACTGTTGCCGCACCAGTTCTGACTGTTACTGCACTAAACTCTGCCACACAGGCAAGCTGGTGAGTTGCCTGTGTGGTAGCGGTTTGTAGTTAATCTTATTCAATTTGTTTTTCATTTGCTTAAAACCTTCTTCCTCGGGTTTATTTTGACATTTTTTTAGGAAGCATGCTTCCAGCAAAACAAACCTCCATCATTTCGTTATCGATCCAAGAGCTACTTTTAGTTCTTGTTTTAAGATTTATTTTCTCTTGCGAGCAATGATTCATCTCAAAGATAGATCTCAGTGATAGATCAGATAGATGTTATCGAGGAGATTCCCGCTTTTTATTCCTATTTGTTTCACTCCATATATATTCCTTCAAACGGCCCCTCACAGGCCACGTTGAAATTTGTTATGTACGCTGGAATTTGTTACTTGACCTCTCGGGAGCAATCTACCGCAATTATTTTTTTTTTCAAATGGGTTTATTAATAGCAGAGATAGAAGTATTTGAACTGTCGCGAACCCATGATTTCAGGAGGCGAGCTTCGACGCCAACTTAGCAGCTCTGTCCACTTGCCTCGTTTTGGCTCCAATGGGGAAATCTTTCCCAAGGTCCTCAATTAGCGTAGCTGCAGGGCGGCGTGCAGCATACGTTGCTGACACCGCGTTTTTTTTTTCTCTCTCTCTCTCTCTCTTTCGTGCTTTTGCTGGCGATACACTTTAGTTGATGGTCTGGCGAGCGAGATGTTGCGTTTGGCTCGTTCCGCGCAGTGCACGAATTTGAACGCTGTTTACGAGAACTGTGCGCTAACGGTATAAGATAGTTTCACACAAGTACTATGGCAGACGACAGGGGATTTAAAGAGAACGCTGGTGCGTTGGAACACGGTATAAGATGTCATATAGTTTCGTTTTCAGCGCGCACGACTGCAGCACGAGGCAACAAGCAGATGGAACGGTAGTACGTTCGTCTTACTACGGCACGGATTTAAATAGAGACTCGCAGATATTCAGTTCATACGTATTATTTTTCTATAAATATTAAATCGCCTAGTGAAGAAACAGATCAACCCAAAAAACTGCTGTAGGTATGAATAAGTCACCAAGTCACGTGTTACGGTGAGTGACGTTTCAGCAATCGCAATTACGTATTCGCACTTGAGCACTTGGCTGACTCTCCGCCTGGGAACGCGACTCCGCTGAGAAAACGGGCGTGCAGCGTTTGGTTTGAAATTTCAAAACTTTTTTTTTTTTTTTTGGCGTACCGCCTTGTCTGGCGCCATCGACAGCGCGTATTAAATACAGTGCACTTGTCTGTTTAAAATGCTCACACCTGGTAAGGCGCCCTAAAGACATTCATCCCAACTGCAACTCAACAATTATGTGTCTCTACAGTGTGGCGAATCGGGCACCATGCCAGCTTTCAATGTCAGCTTCCTACGTCTATTTCGGACAAAATAGGCTCAGTCATTTCGAATGCTTTCTTCACAACGTCCTGAATTTTACGGCTTCTGTCCCGAGAACAGTGCTCTCCCTTGGTAAAACGCTTCTCTAGTTCCACTGCTTAGTGTTACATTGCAATATTCTTCGCACGTAGCTGCTCGTTTTTATTTGTTTGCTCACGTCTTTTTCTACACCAAGATGCAAAGTTTTGCTTCAACTATGTGACTAACGCGTGAGCGAAATTAATCGTTTTCATTGTCAGGTGTTTCTCAGCATGAAGCTCTCCAATTTCACTCCTGAGAGTGCATTTTGCTCTGTCCAAAACTTTTCAGTTGATTTTTCATCTCTCTGAGCAACTTCTAACGTCTCCCTTGATCATTGCATATTCCTTTGATATTGAACAAACTTCTTCAAGGCTTCCAAAGCAAGGATACAGATGACTGCATGCGCTTTCGTGTTTTTCGCATTAGTTACCATTACCAATTTTTATAGCATTTCTTATGATGTGGCACAACTTTTCAGCTTGTTTTCGTAACCCCCTTACTATTGCTACGTTCTTTTTTTATTTGTCTTTGTGCATACAATATAATTACATGCATTTTCTCAAAAGTGAACACAATTTACTGTTCGTTCGATGGCCGAGATTTTTTTCTACGCTACACCTAAGCAGAGACGGAAGCATAATAAGTGCGGGCCTTGCTAATTTCTTTTGATTTTATTGTTTTTACAGCAAGGGAAAAAGAGCTCAACGTGAGTAAATTTATTTTTATTTTAAATTTTATTTAAACGCTGATGCGGTATACACAGATTGGTGGCAGAAGAAAACTGGTAGAACAATGTGTTCATTTGGACCAAATACAGAATGGGCGATACCAGGATGTATATTATAAAGTAGCTCTAACTATCGTGTTCAATTAGATGAACGAGAACTGCCAGAGAAACCGAAGAAGTCAATTTTTGGTAATGAATGGCGAACCGACAACCAAACTGAAAAACATTATAGCGTTTATATTCTAAGGGGTTTTATGATTTATACCTTTCACAGAAATCTGTTATTTTTTTCGTACACGTTACAGACTTAAGAAGAAAATAAGATAAAGGTTGAAGAAAAGACAACTTGCTGCCTGCGCCAGTTGCAACCATAACCCACTTGCGACGGGTGTCCTGTTCTCTTATGTAAACTGTTGCAAGTAATGTACTAGATCTGTCGACTTTTCTTTGTGATTATTAGACTTGCCGTGTAAGAGAAAGCCCTTGGTAAAATGGACGTCGGTGTCTTTTGTAGCCTTAACGACAAAATTTGCAGTACAGTCTGATGGAACACGTGTTACGCACATACCAAGCAAGCATTATAACAATACGAACTTCGTAACTAACAGAGTTTTTCGCCTGGGCGCCAATGTTGGCTTAAAGCAGAGCCCCTTACTTAGGCATGTACTTTTCCGTCTAAATCCAAAGCAGTTCACATATAGGTACGTAAGAACTGGCCACTCCCCACTGTGCTAAATCGCCACACCTTAACATGTGTCTTATCAATACATAATAATTGGCGATAAATACCCATAAAGAGGCATGATTTATTATTTCTGGGTCTTTTTATATAATTATTTTCTTCAGATTCGCAATCCTAAACGCAGAGTTGACTGATTGTCTTCAATTTTGCCTAATTTTCCAAATCAGACGTCTTGATCAAACGAGGCAGATGAGTTGTGGTTGATTGTGGCCTTGAAATAAATAAGATCGGGGTGTAGCTCCATTCAGTAAAATCGAAAAAAAGAACAGTTGCAACTTTGCATATGAATAAAACTTGGAGCAAGACGACATTATAGAGCAATTATTTGTTGAAAGACTAGTATATGTAGCTAATTTTCCTAATCATTGATGACATTACGTTTTGTTGCAATTTTATGTGCGCTTCTTTAAAGCTGTATGCATGTAAATAAACTGCTTGAACCCTCGTCCAATGAAATGCTTAATTACAAGGAAGTGAAATATGTATTTCAGTAAGCAGTCATACCTTTGTAACACAGTCCTTCATTAAAGCGACACCCTTATATATCTCGTTTTGAGGTGACCTTGGAAAAGTGTAGCCTAAATTGAACAGAAAATGGGTTGAATTCTGAATTCGTGTTTTTGTGTGGCAAAACGGCGATTATATTATGAGGCACGCCGTAGTGGGGGACTGTAGATTTATTTTGACCAGCGGGTGATCTCTAAGGTGTCACCATTGCACGGGACACAGGCGTTTTTCCATTTTCCCGCGTCTAAATGCGGCCATCGAAATCTATAAAGCTGAATAGGACGTACAAAATGAAGGTAGTACAAGCCTACGCCCCAACCTCCAGTCACGATGATGAAGAAATAGAACAGTTTTATGAAGATGTTGAATTAGCAATGAGAAAGGTACAAACTCACTATACTGAAGTCATGCGCGACTTCAATGCAAAAGTGGAGAAAAAGCAGGTTGGTGAGTAAG
>NC_051158.1:68104567-68132352 GCF_013339745.2 Dermacentor silvarum | reverse complement strand
AAGGTTTGTGTTACTGGTGCTTCCCAGCAAGGGGCGGATTATATCTTAGGCACCCATAAATAAGCATGGTTCAGTGTGCATCGATTGCACAGATGCGCCCCAAGATTTTGCGCCGATAAATTTGAATACATGGGCTATTGCAGCTAACCTCTTTTCATGTATAAATATGTGGGCGTCCCAGGAAATCACGGTCAATGATGACTCCAAGGAGTGGTGCGCAAGCAATTACTTGTCCATTTATGCGTATAATATATGCAGTCATTGTTTTGGTTGTAAATGCGACTATTCGGCACTTTTGTGAGGATAGTGCAAGGTATCCTCTGAAGACGACGTTTGTGTGACCGCCTTCTGCGGTCTTGCTCGTATCTGCGGACGCGTCAGGCCGGACGTCGAGATGCAGATTTCATCTGCATGGATGGATATCTGGACCGTCCTTGGCAATGATCCAATAAGGCTAAAGCATGCTAATAGAATAGTTAGGGTTCAACACTCCGCCTTGCGGAACGCCTTTGCTACTGACACGTGCGATGTCATTCCATCATCGGTAGTATGAAGAATGATTTATTACAACCAATAGCAGAATGGCCAAAGTTTATTTCCTACGCTTTCTGCTGCGGCCCAGCGGGAGCTACGATAGTCGCTTCTAACCCGGAAGTACGTAATGATTATCGAAATTTGGAAGCACATTTTTGCTTATTTCAGCAGCCTATTTATTGCACTCGGTCGATAAATATACTCAGTAACAGCGAAGCAGCGCAATGGTTCAGACAACCCTTTTTGATTGACGTCAGTCTTTGGCCAATACAGCCGTGTATTGGAATCCACTATAACGAAGTATGTGTCCAGAAGAGCGATGAGCAGGCTTGTGTTGAGATGATTTGAGATGATTGAGTTGAGAGAAGGTGATTTCGTGCTACGTTTGTGAGCTCCACGCCGCTGCGGACTACTGCCCAAGTTGGCTGAGATATTCACAGCAGCGTATGCCACCCACGGGCTGTTTCCTCAACAAGCCCGAGGGGGTTGTAGTGCCCCTTTAATATTTCTCTCGCTGCTGGGCAGAATCGAAACTACGTCCTGTATATCAGACGACATCTTATCTAAATATGTAATTAGGGGCACGCCACGTGCGGACTTGGCTGTGGTGCTGCTAGTTGGCGCAGCGTGTCTAAAGGAGTGAGGTTAGAAGCGCGGCTGGGAATATACACGCCTCCAAGACGACACATTTCGGCTGTGACAGTCTGTTCAGTCACTACAATGCTTCAATACTATTTGCAGTAATATTTTTACGTTGCGGAAGTCACATATAAAGGTGTATTTACAATATATACTAGAGAAGCAAACGGTACATAACAAGATGGCTGGCGAGACTGATTATACCTATACACGTCCAATCGTCTTCTTCGGACTGGTGCTACTCTTGGTTGTGCAGTAACATAACCCCCGCCTGTAAAGGTGCCGTCTTGGCGCTAACTTTACGGCAGGTTAACTCGCAGCAAAGTAAGTTTTCCGCCGGGCAAAGCGGCAAAGTAAGTTTTCAGCCTGCGCAACGTCAGTGGCGACACGCGAGTCCAGCGGAACGATCTCGTAATTCACATCGCCAAGCTGACGCACGATCGTGTAGGGCAAATGGAAGCGGTTCAAAGGGAGGCTGGTAACGACGTGGATATGTTCAGGGCCATAATAACTTGTGAAGGGCGGTCGCAGAGGGGAGGAGACAGTACGGCTGTTACAATGGTTAGCAACGTGACCGATTCGCTGGCAGGCAAAACAGATTGGCAGGTCGTCTGTGGTTCGCCACTCGGCTGGATTTTGGTAGCGTGTAGGTTACCGCTGACAATGAATGGACAAGAAGCATAAAACAGCTGTGAAGCGGCAACGGCACATAAAGAACGAACTCCCATATTGCCGAGTTCTTCCTGAAATATTGTCTGCAGAAATGGTGCTGTAGGCAAGTTGTTCGGCTCACTGGGTCGGGAAAACAAGGGATGCAGGAGACGTGGCTTAAAGCTCTTGCCGCACTATCCGTGTCAGGTCTGATGATGATGGTCACGGCATTTCTAGCCTATCGTCACAAGAGAGTGTCGCAGCTGTATTCGGTAGACGTGCGAACGGCGTTGCAATGCGCCGGCTCTTGGGCGGCTCAAAGCGCCGACTTTTTTTATGACGTCCTGTACCGTTTCACACTTTCTTCACAAAAGTAGGTTGTTGAACGCATCATTAGCGATGCCCTTCAGTACAGGCCCAACCTTGTCTGACTCAGGCATACAGCTAGCTGTCCGGCCTTATGGCACAGAGCCAGAATGAGCGTTAGATAGGTTCTGCAGGAAACCTTTTTAAACAATAGCACCAGAATAACACTTGATAATATTAAGACGCAATTCAGTAGACGGGTGATTCCATGTAAGATCGAACAAAGGATGGCCGGTCGACCTTTTAAATTTAGTTCGAAATTTTATATATTGTTGCCTGATGAGTGGAAAGAAGAGATCCGCAATTGGTTTTGCTGCCAAAAATTTTTTCGCAGCACCGCGAATCAATAATGACGAAGAGGTGGAGTGCCGTGCTCACCTGCTCTGCTGTTTTGGCCAATTTTGGTTATGAATTACACAAAATATATTTAAGTTAGGTAGCTGAAATTTCTCTAAATAAATATATGCATGTTTTTGCTTGCGTTAAATTATTTTTGGGTTTTGTGGGTAGCGTAGATGTTTTTATAAAAAACCTCAAAATCGGCCCAGGAAACGTTTGTTTGTCTACTTTGCAGGTATTTATCTCAAAAAAGGCTTGTGGTAGAGCGGCAACAATTCCGCATTACGTTCTAAGCATACTTATTTACCAAACTGCTAAAGCTTATATTTATACAACTTTTCAATAAAGAGATACTATCAGGCTAACTTCAAGAAAACACCGAACAATGGAAATTTCTGATGACAATTAAAAAAAACCTCATTTTTGATATTTCTTAAACTTTGCCCACTTATTCTCCTCTACATAAGCTTTCAGAATCATTAAAGACATATTGCATAATTTTGTTCCATTCGTAGTTACAGCCTATCGAATGAGACCCTTACGCAAGGCTCAGCGCACCATGCAGGTCTGAAGATTCTGACATTTGTGATCGCGTACGACTCTCTAATTTTGGCATGGTATTGTATCCAGTCATTTATCCCTCAAAGCTGCAAATTTGCTGTGGGACAAACCGTAGTGAATGATTCAGAATCAGTTTTGTACGCGTGGGGTTTCCTGGATGGGCTGCATCAATCGGAGAGCACACAGACGTTTCGCGCAATTAACCTCTACGAAAACGCAGTCAGAATTCGATATCCGGCTTTGATAACCCAAAAGTAGGATAAAATTCAATAGCAAGCAACAGTATTCCAAATAATATTTAGCGTAATGGAAAAATTGTGAAGGTAATGGAGAACTGCTTCATTAAAACAGAATTTGTTTATGGGCTGTAATCGTTTATTCGAATGATTCGAGAACGCTGATTGCCTTCATTCCTGTACACATAGTTCTTTCATGCAGACCCGGCTATGCGTGCCATGTGCAATTCAGGAGATGCTTCCGTTGACCTGGATAGCTGCCAGGCATGCCAAGACTGAATGCCATGGAAGGCGGGCACTTTCATCCACTCATCCTTTTTTAAGTCGCGGAAGGCAACAACTTCTTTTTCTTGAAGAGGTATTAGATGCACACCTTTCAATTTTTCTGTTAAAATTGTTACAAAGTATCTGGCTGCCCGAATTGCACTTTCAGGGCTTGTTCTCAAGTTGTTGAGTATTGATTGCTTGATGCTTGACGAGTCCTCCAACTCCGTCGCACGCGTTTTTCCCGTGTCCAGTTGCTGAGGATATCCATTGGGTATTGGGACAATCGCTCTTTCCGAACTCGAAAAGCCGGTATGTATTTTTGAAATGACTGGCGGCTCCATCACTCACATATGTCACCTTGGAGTACACCGGCAGATTATCGTCCACCCATTCTTTCACTTTCTTTAGAGCCAAGCAGGCGTGATCGGAGTCGTGGCTCAAGTCGTCACTAACAATAGCGAGACTCTCCGTACATTTTTTCGTTGTTACCACGCATGTAAACACGGATACTTGCTGCTTTTGCCAGTGGTATGGCTGAACATCGTCAGGAAGCACGACAGTCCAGTTTTCGGCAAAATCAAAGAGGAATACAATGCTCCCACGCTGTTTACATTGCTTTTCCTCGTAGATAGCTTTGCCTTGTGTCTTCCTGATGTGGTTGTGCACGATCCACTTTGCCACTAACGCCCGAAGATGATTAAAAAAAGTATCAGCATCCAAACCCTTTTTCACAAAGTCGCCTGCCTCCCACTTCGCTAGCAGTATTTCTTCTTCTTCTGGGATATTAAGTTCCTCCACTGTCAGGGACCCGCCTTTCAGACACTGATTGCATTCGCCTAAAAGGCACTGTGCTGAAGATGGAATGCAAATGAATGCTGAGTGAAGGTCATCAGAATTAATTCTGTGGCCAGTAATGTTCTCAAGAGCGGCAAGGCAAAGTTTATAGTTGGCGCAAATGACACAAACGCACACATCATGCTGGGGATAACATTTTACCCAGCGCGGTCACAAGGTGTAGAATTTTGATAGGCCAATGCCAGAATCAGGATGGTCGTCTTTGTATGTGCGGAATGCCTCTCTAATAGATCTGGTCATGAAACGCTTTGTTACTAATACTTTTTCTCCATCCATCGTAACCGACAAGCCATCCTTTCTGTTAGGGCTTTGTCTCGAGCATTCCAACTCGTCCTTCGTGTAGTGCTCACGTGCCGCAGATACGCACTCAGGGCTCACCTTGTGCCTGGTGAAAGGATCCGGTCGGTACCACACACCGTGATTTTCTTCAATTTCCTGGACTTGTTGATTTGATACATCGTTGCTTCAGGAATAAGCTTCTCAATCTCATGTTTAGCTAGTGTTAATGGCAGGAGAGTGAGAAGTTGATAACGTTCCTGGGGTGTCGTCGATGCTGCATAGGCTTGCCGAAAGCTTTCGGTCCAGTGCTCGCAGAAGGAGCACTTTCTTTCGGCTGAATTTCCCGATGCATTAGATTGGTTGTACGCCCGACGTATCTTGTTGCGAACATTTTCCGCTTCCGCCTTCTACACCTCACTTTGTTTTCTTTTGATATAAGTAGGCCTGTCCCGACTTCTCACTGAACGTGGACGTTTCAAAGGGGACATGCAGGTTGTTGCGATGATCTGGTTGACGACGTTGATTTCTGCTTCAGGGGGCATAAAAATGTCATCGCTCAACTGTGTGTTCCGTGAGGATATTTCATTGCAGAAGTAGCGAAAGCACGGGTAGCACAAGTAGTCCTTCTCTTTGACAGTTACTGATGTTTAGGATGTTAAAAGCTGCTCCAAAGCATTAACGTCTACGTCGGTAACTCTGCGAAAATTTCGCTTTCTTGAAATGAGCTTCTTGTGCTTAGAAAGGTAGTCTGCACAATACACTCACTCAGAGCTATACTTTGCCGCCTTGAGATACACAGGAACAGTAGAGTAAGAGCAAAGCGCAAGCACTATCGGTGTCGAATGAAGTGTGAACAGCGGATCGATTCAGGCTATCTCCTGTCAGGCCGTCTGCTGTTCAGGCCGTCTGCTGTTCAGGCCGTCTGCTGTTCAGGCCGTCTGCTGTTCAGGCAGTCTGCTGCCTTCATCTGAGATATGCGCGCGCATCCGTTTACCGATAGTTTTGCTTTTGTTTCCCTTGGCATTCTACATCTTGCTTTGCCACTGGAGGGCCACGTTCATGCTTTCCACCTTTTTGGGTACTACTGGCCTTTCCAGAAACAGGAATCCAATCCTGCCTGCATTCTATACACTTAGTGGGCAAGAAGTCGGATCTACAACAATAGCCTATCCTTGCGTAAGGGTCTCATTCGACAGGCTGTAACTACGAATGGAACAAAATTATGCAATATGTTTTTAATGATTCTGAAAGCTGATTTGGAGGAGAATAAGTGGGCAAAGTTTAAGAAATATCAAAAATGGTTTTTTTTTAATTGTCATCAGAAATTTCCATTGTTCGGTGTTTTCTTGAAGTTAGCCTGATAGTATCTCTTTATTGAAAAGTTGTATAAATATAAGCTTTAGCAGTTTGGTAAATAAGTATGCTTAGAACGTAATGCGGAATTGTTGCCGCTCTACCACAAGCCTTTTTGGAGATAAAGACCTGCAAAGTAGACAAACAAACGTTTCCTGGGCCGATTTTGAGGTTTTTTATAAAAACATCTACGCTACCCACAAAACCCAAAAATAACTTAACACAAGCAACAACATGCATATATTTATTTAGAGAAATTTCAGCTACCTAACTTAAATATATTTTGTGTAATTCATAACCAAAATTGGCCAAAACAGCAGAGCAGGTGAGCACGGCACTCCACCTCTTCGTCATTATTGATTCGCGGTGCTGCGAAAAAATTTTTGGCAGCAAAACCAATTGCGGATCTCTTCTTTCCACTCATCAGGCAACAATATATAAAATTTTGAACTAAATTGAAAAGGTCGACCGGCCATTCTTTGTTCGATCTTACATGGAATCACCCAGACCTACATTTTGATTGCCTAAAAAAAGCAGTAGGATGATTATGTACAGGTGATGAACATGAAGTATGAATATTGCGCTCCCAATATTGTTGACGTACGCTTGGCGAATTCATTCTAATATTTGAAGATAAACATACAATGAATAAACCAATAGTGAACACTTCAAAAGAGGACGCAATTTCACCCGAAAAGCGGAGCATCGATTGCAATAGCAAATTAGTGGACAGCTATACGAACAAAGGATGGTAGGTTTATCGGCCGTATGAACTTGTAAACATAGGAATACTAATTAAATTACCAAGCATGGTGTCATCCACGCACAAGCAAACATGAAAGCATCTCACACGATCACCGCGAAAGCTCGCTGTCAAAGCGCTCTAGTCAGACGTAAGCGCGGCAGTCGCAGCAAGAGAATTGACCTTCGTGACGCCGCTGGCATCAACGCGAACTAAGTTGCGAAAACACAGCGACACTAGGGCTCTGCCCCCGCAGCAGATGGCTTTCAAGATGCAACCGCTCGGGTTGGCGCCGGTAGCGTACATCGCACCCCCTCTCCATGGAGCCTTGGTGAGCCTTGAGGCACGGCGGTCACGCGCGGGCGCTCGGGTCGCGCAGAGTAGAACGCCCCCCCCCCCCCCCCCTCCCTCCGGAGCGTTGCGCACGACTGGCAGACGCGCGCTTCCTTCTCGCGTCGCGCCATTGCGTGCCAGAGATTGCGCCGAGATCACCGGCTCACCCTCCCACACTTTCGCTCGCACATACAGCATACGGTGCACGGCTACAATTTTATCGCCCGTGGACTTTATTCGGAACCTCACGGCGACGGTGAGGATGCCAGCGACGCTGACGGCAGAAATGCGTATGGAGTGTTTATGTAATTGCTTTAGCAATAAGTAGTTAAATGAAGAAGCGAAGACAAATGAAATACAATGTGGTGCTGAAGTGCTACGGATAGCAGCTGGCGTGTGACGTTGTGGTAGCATGGGAAGTGGGGTACTAATAATGAAATAAAGAAATTTCGAAGGCTTACACCACCACTGCCAAGTGTAAGAAGCAAGTTATGCTTCATTGGAGCCCAATTTGAGCGGCACACGAAGCACGCGATGAGCTCGTCTAAAAGTTAAATATATTTTCATGCGCACTGGAGTATTTAATCGACATAAGCTAGCTTCATCATCGTCGTCATCATCAGCCTATATTTTATGTCCACTGCAGGACGAAGGCCTCTCTCTGCGATCTCCATTTACCCCTGTCTTGCGCTAGCTGATTACAACTTGCGTCTGCAAATTTCCTATTTTTTTTCTACGTCCTCGCCAGCACTTCCCTTCTCTTGGTACCCATTCTGCAACTCTGATGGTCTTCCGGTTATCCATCCTGTGCATTACATGGCCTGCCCAGCTCCATTTTTTCCTCTTAATGTCAACTAGAATACAGACTATCCCCGTTTGCTCTATGATCCACACCACTCTCTTCCCATATCTTAACGTTAGGCCTAACATTTTTCGTTCCATCACTCCTTGTGCGGTCCTTAAGTTATTCTCGACCTTCTTTGTTATCCTCCCAGTTTCTGCCCCATATGTTAGCACCGATAGAATGCAGTGATTGTACACTTTTCTTTTCAACGACAGTGGTAAGCTCCGAATCAGGATTTGGCAATGCCTGCCGTATGCACTCCAACCCAATTTTATTCTTCTGTAAATTTCTTTCTCATGAGCAGCATCCCCTGTGAGTATTTTACCTAGATAAACCCACTCTTTTACGAGCTCAAGAGGCTGACAGGCGATCCTCAATTCTTGTTCCCTTGCCAGGCTGTTCAACATTATGTTTGTCTTCTGCATATTTATCCAGAACCCCACGCTTACACTTTCTCGGTTAAGGTGCTCAATCATTTATTGTAAGTCGTCCCCATTGTTGCTGAATAGGACAATGTCAACTACAAACCGAAGGTTGCTGAGATATTCGCCGTTGATCCTCACTCCTAAGCCTTCCTAGTCTAACAGCTTGGATATCTCTCCTAAGCATGCAGTGAATAGCATTGGAGAGATTGTGTCTCCCTGTCTGACCCCTTTCTTGATAGGTAACTTTCCACATTTCTTGTGGAGAACCAAGGTTGCTGTGGAATTCTTGTAGATATTTGCCCAGATATTCACGTATGCTTCATGTAATCCTTGATTACGCAATGTCTCTACGACTGCTCGTATCTCTACTTAATCAAATGCACTTTCATAATCTATGAAAGCCATCTAGAGAGGTTGATTGTACTCTGCAGATTTCTCAATTGCCTGATTGATGACATGGATATGATCCGTCGTAGAATATCCCGTCCTCAAGACAGCCTGTTCGCTTGGCTGGTTGAAGTCAAGTATTGACCTGAATCTATTGGAAAGTTATATTGGTGAATATTTTATACAGCACTGAAAGCAAGCTTATGGGTCTATAGTTCTTCAATTTTTTAACGTCTCCCTTCTAATGGATTGGTATAATGTTGGCGTTCTTCCAACCTTGTGGTACGCTTGATGTCGTGAGGCATTGCGTATAAAGGGCCGCAAGCTTTTCAAGCAGGATATCTCCTCCATGTTTGATTAAATCGAATGTTATTCCATCTTCTCCAGCAGCTATTCCCTTTTTAATGTCTCGTCTAACCTTTAAAGGCTCGTCTAACCTCATCGCTAGTTATAGAAGGAGCCTTTGTATCCTGTTCATCACTAGTTCAAATGAACGTAGATTGGCTGCTCGATCTGGTCACTGTACAAGTCAGTATAGGATTCTTCCGCTGCTTTTACTATGTCATCGAAATTGCTGATGATATTACCCTGCTTATCTTTCAGAGTATACATTTTGCCTTCTCCTATGCCAAGTTTTCTTCTCACTGATTCCATGCTGCGTCCATATATGACTGCTTCCAGAATCTTTTGCACGTTATTATTTTGAATATTCCTTACTTTGTTCTTGTTGATCAGTTTTGACAGTTCAGCAAATTTGATCTGATCCCTCGAGTTTGACACATTTATGTCTTGTCGTTTCTTCATTGGGTCCTTTGTTACTTGGGAGAGCTTACCTACTGGTTGCCTAGGTGCCTTACCTCCCACTTCTATTGCTGCTTCTGGGATCACCTTAGTTACAGTTTCAATAGTTACTTCTATGTCTTCGTCATATTCCTGTTCTAAAGCTGCATATTTGTTTGCGAGCACCAGACTGAATTGGTCTGCTTTTACTCTTACTGCGTCTAGGTTGGCCTGTTTCTTATTGACTAATTTTCTCTTTCTCTCTTCAAATTGGGAGAAATCCTAGACCTCACTAACCTATGGTCACTGCACTTTACCTTACCTAACACTTCTACATCCTGCGCTATGCTTGGATCGGCAGAGAATATGAAATCTATTTTATTTCCTTGTTTCTCCATTAGGGCTTTTCCAGGTCCACTTTGTGTGCTGCGTTTCCTGAAGAAGGTATTCATTATTGGGAGCCGATTCCTTTCCGCAAATTTTACCATCTCTCATCTAGTGTTCGTATAATCGATGTCGTTGTTACCCATTGCTTGCTCACCAACCTGCTTTTCCCCTACTTTTGCATTGAAGTCGCCCATGACTACAGTATACTGAGTTTGCACCTTTCTCATTGCTAATTCAACATCTTCATAAAACTGTTCTATTTCTTCATCATCGTGGCTAGAGGTTGGGGTGTAGGGTTGTGCTACCTTCATTTTATATCTCTTATTCATCTTTATTACGACGACTGCTACCCTCTACTTAATGCTGTAGAATTCACCAATGTTGCCCACCATGTCCTTATGGACTTGAAATCCTACCCCCGATTCTCTCTTATCTGGAAGACCTCTGTATCAGAGGACGTGGGCGTTAGTCAGCACTGTATAAATCTCACCGGTTCTTCTAACCTCCCTGAGGGCAATAATATCCCAGCAAATACCTGATAATTCCTCACATATCCCTGCTAAGCTAGCCTGACTCGATAGGGTGTGCTTGTTGGACATTGCAAGATTGAGTTTCCAGTGGCAGCCTGTCCGGACCCAGAGATTCTTAGCACCCTCGGCGGCGTCGCAGGTCTGACGGCCGCCTTGGTCAGGCGTTCGCAGCCGCTGGGAACTGAGGGTCATGGGTTAATTGTAGATGATGAGGAAGGTTGTGGCTGAATACTCCACCAGGGAGGTCAATTCTTGTTCTGGTGAGGGAGTGACGTTGAAGCTTAGTGGACCTTCTTAATTTCGTTGCACCTGGACTAGTACAGCCACACTGCTCTGGGAGACATTTTTTGCCGGTTTCAGGCGCCACTCCATGCCTGAAAGTGTAGTGCACTGGAGGAGGATTCGAACTGACGACCTTCACATTAGAAGCCGTGTGATCTACTTCTGCTACATGCCATAAGCTAGCTTATGAGTCGAGAAAGATATTACATACTGCAGCTGTAGTGAACGCACATATTTAGTTCATCTATGTGCCTCGCTGCTTGCCTAAATTTAGTCCAGGAATAAGATTTATGTGAATCAGTGTTTTCAAATAGATCAAGCGGAGCAATCCTATTGGGAGTACCCATATTCAAGGAGTACCACGGAACTGTGACGGAAAGACCAAGTACTGATTGAATCAATCTTCTGAATAAATATGAAAACAAAAATAACCGCGGCTGAAAGAAAAAAATCGACTACACCAGAAGCATAACTTCGATAGCCTTCAGTATTTAAAGACAGCAATATGAACGTAGGCGAGCTCATTAGTTGATGAAATACCATAGTTTGCCTCCTTACAGTAATTCAGGAAGTAACCCATACTCGCTGAAAATCTATTAAATCAGTACAAGCACCACCAACAAACGCTCAATCCAGCTGCCTTCTGCTGTGCATCGCAGCTGGAAGCCTCATTCATAAGCATCTTAAGGAACAATTAAAGTTTCCTTCCACTGTAACCTAACAAAAATAAGCAATTGTAGTAGGATGGCATATCAATGCAACTCGTTTATTGGGGTAGTGTTGTTGCGCCGGCTCTCTTACGGTGTTTCGATCATAGATATGTTGGAGCGAATCACAATTTTTTGTGTATTATTTGAAGTCTTTGTTCAAGATATTAAAATCAACATTACGCTGTGACATCAATCGACACCCGCATATATGCCGTTCAGCCACAAATGCTGCTGTTTTGAACTAGAGTAATATGGTCATGGCAAGACAAGTAAGCGGCAGCATCCTAAAGTCATTGTTGAAAAGCCCTTGAAACATCCTTTCTCTGAAAACAGCTGCTGAATCTCAGCTGTAAAGATGACGTGTTTGGTTTTGTTGTAGATTATCTTCTTCAGATGCATTTCACCAAGAGAAATCTGTTTTAAAATAAATTGATGTTATTTTGAGCTATGTAGAACGCATGTGGGCCTGCAAGGATTGTCACTGTCACTGGTTAGAGCTAATAAATGTATCATTACAGAAATTTTTGTGGCTGAGTTTTATTCACAAGTTATGGCTTTCTTGACGGGCTAATAAAATTGTCTTAACAATTTACTTATTGTTCTACAATCCTGCGCTTCGACATTTATCTCTGACATCCTCCGTCATTTGTTGCACGTTATGACCTTGATTGATTGATCCGAAAGCGCAATCATAAAACCACATGCTTCGTAGTAGTCCAGCTGCGAGGCTGCGAATAATGATGCCCGGAAATCAATCGATCCCTTGTTAACAAGAATGCTCACCTACAATCGACTATGACAAACATTTAGTTACGTAGAAAAGCATATTTTGTTTCCATAAATTTAATCTTCGTTCTGCCTAGCTATGGTACGCTCCGGTGAAAATGTATAATTACGAAAAGGCGTTGTGCTTGTGGGTAGGTGAATAAAAAGTAGTAACATGAAAGAGAGCCTTGAATTTCATATGAACGTCGTAGAGAGTACAATTGCTGTCATGGCTTCGAATATTAGAGACGCGAAAATATATGACACAATTACTTGGCTATACATTTGCTAAAACATAACCAATGATTCACAGGCACTCCTGCGTTTCACCTGAAAAATGAATTCATCTAAATATTTGCAAATGTATTTATGACTTTATTCGAATACCTATGTTACTTGAAATACTAAAGAGACAGCATTGTATTGCTGTTTTACGCCCTCTGAACACTTTAACTTTCAACAGAAGCAGGTTTCATAACAGCTTAGTAAGAGCAAAACTGTAGCATTAAAAATACAATTCCAGGTTTATTGATCGACTGTTTTCCTTATTGGTTGTTTCGTTCATAATTTGAGCACTGGTAGTATGGTTTAAAGTTATTGTTTATTGTGATATATTTTGATACACTGTGAACAATAACTTGCTTCATAGGTCAGTCATGTAAAGTTCGTGTTAATTGGTGCTCTTTGGACATACTTGGCCCTTGCGCCACCAAATACCACAATCATCAATGTTCATGTTAAAAGTAAAAATTTACCTTTGTAACCATTTTCATGCCTATCTGGAGATGACATTGAAGAGAGGAGTGGCTACTTTTACCAATTCGTAAGTATTTTGGTAAGCCTTATAGAATTAGGAAACGATGTGATATTTTATGTCTGTGGTTATCATCATTTGCATTTCTATATAAAGGGGAGTAACCGGAACGAATATTTGTGCCAAAGACTCACAAACGTCATATGTGAAAATTATGAACTCTTTCAGAGGACGGCGAATGTCACGCGAAAAGTATAACTTAAACAGGCAGGAGGCAGGTACCGCTAAAATGTGCTGCATATACCGTGAATATATAATACTGTTAGTGGCAGGTTGTTGAGGCTAAAGATAACTTTCGCTGTGCGCATACACCAATCTAAACATGGCCAGTTCATTGCTAACTTTTTCTATCTTTCATAACCAACTTTTTTTCCTATAACTTTTCAAAAAAGTTCCACTTTTTTCAGAAGCATTTGCGTTAGTATTGCTTGATTATTTATTCCAGCTTCTAATCATTTTATTCATACGCAATCTATAGTTTATTCACAAGTATTTTGATGGTGCATGGAGTTTATTCATTGTAGTTGTTTTGTGTAGTACGATGTTACGAGTTGCGTAATAACCATATGCTGTTCGCTGTATATTTAGTTTTTTTTTATCAGACGCGACACCCTCTTTTTCTGCTTTTGCTGCTGACAATCGATTACACTATTCTGTTGCAACAATACACGTTGGTGTGTAGCGCATTCGTTGATTCGTATTTTTTTTACTTCAAGAAAATCAAGGCGTATTTTTAAACGGTGTCCTTGAGTAAGTTGTTATCGTCATTTTTTCACGTGGTCTGCATTTGGCTTTAATTACCATGTAATGGTGACGTGTCTTCACGTAGCCATAACCATTTTTAACACTAGGCGAAGAGAAAGCATTGATGTAACTTCAAATCGATCTTCCAAAAGCTGAGGGCCGGCTTTTTGGTGGACAGGATACAATTCCAGGACTTTAGGGTTGAATGCCTCTGGAACCTGGAACTTACCATCGCAAGGAACAGTGCTTTCAGTATACTCCCAAGTACTTGCACAGTGCTTCTGCTGCGTATTTAATTAACTTCCACAACACGCACCTGAAGTCTAGATAGTGCGTGAGTGTCAGGTAGTTTATCACCAGGTGTATGCGTGACATCAAAGGCAAACTCCTGCATCTCGCTTATCGGCCACGCAGTTCTGCCTTTTGGTTTACACAAACTCGAAAGGGCAGGTTGTCGTTGTTAATGCTTCTCGATTAAAAGTCTTTTTTTCAAGATAAGTAAGCGCGTTCTTCAAGGCCATGACCACGGCGAGTGTTTCCGTTTCACATGTCAAATATTTATTCTAAGACTTGCTGAATGGATACAAATATTATACTATACAGTTTAAGTAACTTCCTCCGGGTTCTCTATTATTTTGCTGCTAAAGAACTGCGCCCCTCCCAAAACACAAAACGTTAGCACAGCTCAAACGACTTCACACTATGGCAGTGTCCGATGATTTGCTTTGGCAATCTCTTCGTTAGCGCTTTAACATTCGTCATCCCTAATTAGCCAAAGAACCAACTCGTGTAAACAAGACAGCGAAATCTACCCCAGGTCTTCTTCCAGTCCGTGGAAGTCTACCTAATGAAAACACCGTAGTCCGGGTTCTCAAGGATATGTGCGGTTACAAGCTGAGAAGTGTGAAGTTGAACCTGAGCCAAACTCATAAAAAGAAAAAGAGAAGTACGAATTGTTCCCATTTTATAATGCGGGAATGACGTAGGGGTTTTGGGTTCGCTGCACGGCTCGTTTTCTGAATTTTATTCTTTTATCAAGTAAACGATTCCAGTATCGATAAGCTACCGCACTTTTTTGAAAGGCTCGTGCTGAAGTGCATAGAGATTTTGTACGACGCATAATAACAATAAAAATACAAAACACTGGATTACCAAAAACATTGTTCGCCTCGGGCAATAGGTAAAAATGGCAAAAAAACTGTGGCTGCAATCCACGCTGTGAAGGTGGTTGGACAGCGAAGCTGTAAACGACACCCATAACGATTACCTATTGTGACGTAACTTGAATTTACACGCGTGGATCTACAAATAGTGAAACCAGAGACAAGTGAAACGTACTTAACCACACCGTTTATTAATTCACAACGGCTATATATTAACGCTGTTCTTCTGGCCTCCTTACGTTTCGTGGTCTACCCATGGTAGCCTGGAATGAACTGAATGAGTTGCTAGACCGTGGTGACGTCACTGCGTGATATCTATGCTGTTGGGTGCTTTTCCACTCGGAGTAGCTTACTCAACCGTAATATTTACCGGAAAACACACGCGGGAGAAGGAACGTGCTTCGCACTATTCGCAGACGTCATTAGCATACTTTATACGGCTGCTATTTGATGCTTAGTATGAAATAGATGCTGTTTCTACTATTCAAAGCTGTTTCATGTTTTTCTCATTCTAAACTTTTGTTGAAAGTAAATGCTATACTAAGAAATATTATCTTAGTGTCATGAATAGAAGTCCCTATTTATGCCCGATAACACTACGTAATGATTCACGATGTCTGCACGGCCACTAAAAGTGCAGGTCAAGCATTTCACAAAAGGTGTTTCTGGGACCGCTATTTTTGTGTTACATATCAAGGACACTGTAAAATACTTGTCAAAATTTGCACATGACTGCATAATCATCTTGGGATGATTATGTTCCGGCAAGGGAACGCCGTCAACGCTTCCCTTAAATTGTCATGAATGCTGTACCTGGGACTACCTCGATCTCCGAGCCGCCAAGGCATGCCGTCCACGCTGCCTAGGACATGAATTCCCGCCGTCCTGGGTGCCTCCGGTGGCCAGGGAACGCCGTCCACGCTTGCCATGCCCTGGATCTCTGCCCCACAACATCATCGACAACTAAGCCAAAAAGAGATGCCGTTCACGCTCCCCTGGCCATGCTTACAGCTACAGTGAGTACCGCGGCCGCCACCAGGTCTGGCTCAACGAATGCCGTTCACGCTCCCTTGGCCACTGGTCCAGCTGGCCCGAGTACTGTGGCCGCTTCCGCCGCCTCAGGGTGCGCGGATTCCGCCCCTGGCTCAACGGGCGGTTCACCGACAGCCTAACCGACCTCATGCGAGCCATCTCGCTGCTGTCACAGCAGCTGGACTACTGCGTTTTAGCCACTTCCGGTTTCCCTGTAGCAGTCTTTCTATCATCTGCTTCCTCGGAAGTACCGGAGCTCCACGGCTTTCAAAGTAACCCCATTCTGTGGGTGAAAGCAGCCAACGCGCTTGGCGCACGCCATGCCTGGCCCGACAACACGATATGGCGGGTTGCAGCGGGGTGACTTTGAGTTGCTGCCAAGGTATGGGAAAACTACGAAGGCATCAAACAGCGGTCCTGGCCTGACTGGAGTGCAGCTCTAATAGCTGCTTTCGGCCAGCTACCTTATGCCTGCGGCGAGTCCAACCAGCGAAGTTCTGCGCACGGCGCTCCGGCGAGCGACTGCTTCGATGCTGTGGCAGGTGTGCCCAGCAGCGCTTCGACAGAGCGGTTAGCAGGCTGCCTCGCCGCAGACGCCGGCTCACTGGGGGTCACCATCTGCTTCACCCCAGGCGATGGGAAGCGCATGGCGACCGCCGCTTCCGCTGGTATCCCGCTTCCACTAGAAACACCTAGTAACCGCCCGCTCCCTTATGCCTGAGCTGTCGCTACATTCCCGAGCATCAGCTGCGGCTCGTCATCATCGAAGATCGCGGCTGAGAACCAACGGTTCGGCAGCAGAGGCCGCCCTAAGCCGCCACCGCATCAGTCACAGGCCTCTGTTTTGAACTCCATGTCAGCGTCCTCCGCCATGCATAGCGAAACCTGCAGCAAGGCCACCAAGACAGTGGATGAAGCTGCATCAGCAGCAGCGTCGGCAACAGAGGTATGCGGCAAGGACGCGGGTGATGTAAAGTATTGCGACCCTTGGGACACCGGCCCAGCCGCCATGGCTCTGCGGCTGCTGAGGGCCGAAGAGCAGCTCAACAAGAGCGCCACTCCGGCACACGCTACCCCTGCTGTAGGGAGGGTGGCGTCCGCCGACGAGATGGCCCGCCAGTGGCACATCTACGAGACAGCGTTCGACTTGCATGTCAAGCAGCGAGTTACGCACCAGGGCTTGGCCCGAAAGGCCCATAGCCCTGTCCTACTTCTCTCTGGGCTGCAGCAGCAGCCGCGTGCAGGCCCCCTCCACCCAGTGCCGTCGTCGTCCTCGTCTTCGGGAGTGTCAGTTGCGACAGGTCGCAAGGAAGGCATCACATGACAGCTTTCACTGCAAGATGTCTGTTTCCCGGGGCCACCACCGTACCAGAGGAGTTGTGGCGACACTTCTACATCTTCTGTTGTTCAGGAGCGGCCAGCACCGGCTCCTGTGATTCCAGCAGCCGTGGCGGTGGTGTCAAGGTGCGCCCTTCAGAGTCAGTGCGGCGCCCGGGCATGGTGGCCACCGAAGCGGGAGCGGGGGGGGAGGGGTGCCGTTGGCCTTGGCGCCCGTGCTGCTAGTGGGTTCCGGTATACGTGCTCGGACAATGTGTCGTCGTCCTCTTTTTCTGACAACAGCCTCGGCAGACCTGACGAGAAGCGAGGCCCGCATGGTCCACTACAGCCAGTTGCTACAAATTCCAGCCACGTGGCAATCACGACAACGCCGCTTCGGAGTGGCTCCGACTGTGCCCTCCAGTCATTCAGGGCATCGCTATCCATGGACAGCATTTCCAGCTGTTCCTGTGATGGTCCTCTAGGGCCTGAGGAGAGGCGGGAAGGACTGGTGGTGGTCGCACCACCCATAGTGGTTAGCGGAGCACCCTTTGAGGGAATCTCCTCAACTTCGGCAGAAATTTACAATGCTGAACGGCAGGATAATCGTTGGCAAGACCTGCGACTAACGCGCAACAGCCAGAAGGCGCCTTCCAGAGATGCTGGTTGCGCGCTGGACGGCTAGCCAACGATGACTTCACACGCTGGTCAGGTTGCCTCCATGTGAAGTGGTGTGTTTGGAAGTCATGCCGGAAACTTGCAGCGTGGCCGACTGTAAGGATGAAGAGATGCACTTGGGCTCGGGTGCTCGGACACCGGGCGCTAGGGGCGAACGAGGAGAAGACGAGGACGAAGCAGAAAATAGAACAGCCGCCTCAGAGAACGGGCGTTGTCTCTGCTCTGTCCTTTACAATATATATATATATATATATATATATATATATATATATATATATATATATATATATATATATATATATATATATCGTAACGTAGGTAGTGCTTCAGCCATGGGTGGCGTGCGACGAGGCCTGAAGGTGCCAGTGGCTTGTTCAACGGTGCGCAGACGTTTAAAGTCCCAGACGTCGCTCACACCGAGAAAAGTCGGGGACAACGAACTTCGCGCAGCTTCCGCATACGACATGCGAGGCTGTGGCTGCCGTGCTTCGTGCTGTGGTGCCTCGCTTCACTCTGGGAATTGGACTGCTTGCCTGATTTCCTCCGGGGCGACCTCCGCTAGAGCGAGTCGCGGTATCAATGCCGGAGCCACCAGAAGCTTTTGGAACTCTTTTCGCACAATAAGCCTAATGAGATCTCGCAAGGCGTCGGTATTGTCAAAGGGTACAACGAGAGGGTCACGCGATAGCGTCGATACATCGCGGTTGAACTTCTTTGTTCGGTGCTGCCGTGCCTTTTCCCTGGATATGGCTTTGGCGAGAAACTGCAACGGTCTTTGGTGGGTTGCGTATCAGGCCACCGAATAACTCTTGCTTGAAATTGCGCATCAAGTTCCTTAGCTTCTTTTCTTCCGGCATGAACGGATCCGCGCGTCAGAAATGTCAGCACATATTGTCACGTATTAGTGACGCTGAAGAAAACAGTCGTAAAACTGTGTACGACGAAACTGGTTGTTTATTGGGCGAACCTGTGCCCACAAAAGCAAGGTACAGTCAAAGCACAACGATAGCGGCGAACACAGTCGGCGATCGTCGAAAATCTGATCAGCGGCGAAGCGCGTGGGCTTTTATACCTGAGTCATCGAAGGTTCCAGATTAATCCCTGATGCCCGCGTGTCTTCCAGAAAGTTCTAGACAATTCGCGTCGGTCATACAATCAGATAACATAAGCGTCGGTGAAAACAGGCAACGGAAAGAAGCATCGATAACGTTCTAGAAACTTCCGATACAGGCGCGTCCTGCGCCGAGCGATAACGTTTAACATTTGTTAGCCGGTGAAAGATAAACATGTATACGTGTCAATACCCTCCCCTTAAAAAGCATCGTCCCGATGCTACAAACACGAAAGCGAAAACAAAACCATGCGTAATAAACAAAAAAAAAAACAATAACAAAGTAACGAAATACTTAAGGTCGTCAGCGGGCGTAGAAAGGTTTAAGACGCACCACATGGATGATGTCGTGCCCGGCGCCGCTGTGATTGCGAAATGCCGTCTGGCACGACCTCATAGTCCAGTGCGCCAATACGTCGGATTATCTTATATGGTCCGAAATAGCGACGCAACAGTTTCTCGCTAAGTCCTCGTCGGCGAATCGGAGTCCAGACCCAAACACGGTCGCCGGGCTGGTACTCGACGTAGCGTCGTCGAAGATTGTAGTGTCGGCTGTCGGTCCTCTGCTGGTTCTTGATGCGCAGGCGGGCGAGCTGTCGACCTTCTTCGGTACGCTGCAAATAAGTGGCAACGTCGACATTTTCTTCGTCAGCGACGTCTGGTAGCATGGCGTCAAGCGTCGTTGCCGCGTTCCTTCCGTAGACCAGGTTGAACAGCGCCATGTGCGTCGTTTCTTGCACGGCCGTGTTGTATGCGAAGGTCACGTACGGAAGGATGGCATCCCACGTCTTGTGTTCGATGTCGACGTACATTGCCAGCATGTCGGCGATGGTCTTATTTAGGCGCTCGGTGAGGCCATTCGTCTACAGGTGGTAGGCGGTGGTGCGGCGATGGCTTGTCTGGCTGTACCGCAGGATGGCTTGAGTTAGTTCTGCCGTAAAGGCCGTGCCTCTGTCGGTGATGAGGACTTCTGGGGCACCGTGACGCAGGAGGATGTTCTCTACGAAGAATCGGGCTACCTCGGCGGCACTGCCTTTGGGCAAGGCTTTTGTTTCGGCGTAATGGGTGAGGTAGTCCGTAGCGACGACGATCCATTTATTCCCGGACGTCGACGTCGGAAAAGGCCCCAGTAAGTCCATCCCGATCTGCTGGAACGGTCGGCGAGGTGGCTCGATTGGCTGTAGAAGTCTGGCTGGCCTTGTCGGCGGTGTTTTGCGTCGCTGACAGTCTCGGCATGTCCTTACGTAATGGGCGACGTCGGCAGAGAGGCGAGGCCAGTAGTATTTTTCTTGTTTCCTCGGGAGAGTGCGCGAAAAACCGAGATGTCCAGCCGTTGGGTCGTCATGCAGAGCTTGCAGAACCTCTGGACGCAATGCTGAGGGTACCACGAGGAGGTAGTTGGCTCGGAGAGGCGAGAAGTTCTTCTTTAGGAGAATGTCGTTTTCAAGAAAAACGACGCCAATCCTCGCCTGAACACCTTCGGCACAATGACGGTCTTGCCTTCCAGGTAGTCTACAAGGCTCCTTAGTTCCAGGTCGGCTCGTTGTTCGGCAAATTCGTCGGCACTGATGGGTCCCAAGAAAGTGTCGTCATCCTGGTCGTCTTGTGGCGGCGGTTCGACGGGGGCGCGAGACAAACAATCGGCGTCAGAGTGCTTTCACCCGGACTTGTAAACGACGGTGATGTCGAATGCTTGAAGTCTCAGGCTCCAGCGTGCGAGGTGACCTGAAGGATCCTTCAAGTTAGCTAGCCAACACAAGGCGTGGTGGTCGCTCACAACTTTAAAGGGCCTGCCATAGAGGTAGGGGCGAAACTTTGATGTAGCCCAGATGATGGCAAGGCACTCCTTTTCTGTTGTGGAATAATTTGCTTCCGCCTTCGATAGCGACCGGCTAGCGTAACTTACAAGCCTTTCTAGTCCGTCAGTCCTCTGCACAAGCACGGCGCCGAGTCCTACGCTGCTTGCGTCGGTGTGGACTTCCGTATCGGCGTTTTCGTCGAAATGCGCAAGTATTGGCGGCGATTGCAGGCGTCGCTTCAGTTCTTCGAATGCTTCGACTTGCGCCGTCTCCCACTTGAACTCGACGTCGGCCTTCGTGAGATACGTCAGTGGCTCAGCGATCCGTGAGAAATGCTTGACGAAGCGCCTGTAATAGGCGCACAGTCCAAGAAATCTACGCACTGCCTTCTTGTCAGCGGGCGGAGGAAAGTTGGAGATGGGCGCAGTTTTCTGAGGGTCGGGGCGCACTCCAGACTTGTTGATGACGTGGGCCAAAACCAAGAGCTCCTCATATGCGAAGCGGCACTTTTCGGGCTTTAACGTGAGTCCGGAGGTTTTGATTGCTTGAAGAACTGTTTCAAGGCGCCGCAGGGGTTCTTCGAAGCTTGAGGCAAACACAACGACGTCGTCCAAATAGACGAGGCAAGTCTGCCACTTCAAGCCTGCCAGTACTGTATCCATGACGCGTTGGAAAGTCGCAGGTGCCAAGCAAAGACCAAACGGCATGACCTTGAACTCGAACAGTCCGTCTGGTGTTATAAAGGCAGTCTTCTCCCGGTCCCTCTCGTCGACTTCGATTTGCCAGTAGCCGGTTTTGAGGTCCATCAACGAAAGATACTTTGCGTTATAGAGTCGATCCAAGGCGTCGTCAATCCGTAAGAGGGGGTATACGTCCTTCTTCGTGATTTTGTTGAGGCGACGATAATCGACGCAGAAACGTAGGGTTCCATCCTTCTTCTTCAATAACACCACAGGGGACGCCCACGGACTCTTGGACGGCTGGATGATGTCGCCCCGTAACATTTCGTCGACTTGTTGCCTTATGGCCTCGCGTTTGCGCGTCGAAACTCGGTACGGGCTCTGACGAAGTGGCCGGACATTTTGGTCGGTTATGATGCGGTGCTCGGCGACAGGGGTTTGTCGAACTTTTGACGACGACGAGAAGCAGTCCTTGTATTGCAGGAGCAGAGTTTTAGTTGTTCTTTCTTAAGCCTGGTAAGGTTCTGATTGACGTCGAAAGTTGGTTCAGGTACTGTAGTCGTCGTTGCAGCTGCACTGGAATCCGTGAAGGCGAAAGCACTGCTGGCTTGTACTATTTCGTCGATATAGGCGACCGTGGTGCCTTTATTAATTTGCTTGTATTCGGGGCTGATGTTCGTGATCATCACCCTTGCTATCCCTGCACGTAGCTCAGCTATGCCTCTAGCGACGCAAATTTCACGGTCGAGCAGTAAGTGATGATCGCCCTCGATGACGCCTTCCATGTCTGCAGGCACTTCGGTACCGACGGAAATCATTACGCTGGAGCGCGGCGGAACGGTGACTTGTTCTTCAAGCACATTCAAGGCATGGTAACTGATGCTTGTATCCGGCGGTATCGCTTTGTGTGTTGAAAGCGTTATGGACTTGGACCTTAAGTCGATGACTGCACCATGTTGGTTGAGAAAGTCCATGCCTAGGATGACGTCCCTGGAGCAGTGCGGCAGGATTACGAAGCTCGCCGGGTAAGTGCGTTTGTTTACCGTGACTCGCGCTGTGCAGATTCCAGCCGGCGTTATTAGGTGACCTCCCGCTGTCCGTATATCGGGTCCTTGCCAGGCCGTCTTCACCTTCTTTAACTTGGCGGCGAACGTGCCACTGAAAACTGAACAGTCGGCGCCAGTGTCGTCGAGAGCGGTGACGTTATGACCATCGATGAGCACGTCTAGATCGGTAGACCGGCGTCTGGCGTTGCGGTTAATTCGTGGCGTGGGATCACGGCTGCGTCGGCTTGCTCTGCTGCTGCTACGTCGCGTGGGAAGGTCTTCGTTCGGCGGCGATGTGTTGTCAAGGCTGTTGCTAGGCGGCGTGCTGATATCTCGTCGTGATGATTCGCGAATCGTCGTCGTCGTCGTCGGCGGCGGAGGATCTTCAGCATTGCGTCGTACAGCAACCGCACCTCCATCGGTTGCTGCTTTTAGTTTCCCGGGTATGGGCTGGGAGATCGGCCCCGGGTTGGGCCGGCATATAGGCGGCGATGCGGCGAGGTGTAGCGGCCTGGTGACGGCGAGCGTGAGGGTCGTCGTGGTTGCCACTGGGCTCCGGCAAGGTAGTCGGAGATGTCACGTGGTCGCTCGCCAAGCTGTGGACGTGGCGCGTTGACGGCGAACCCTCGTAGGCCCATCTCGCGGTATGGGCATCGGCGGTAGACATGGCCGGCTTCCCCGCAGTGATAGCAGAGCGGGCGGTGGTCGGGGGCGCGCCAAATGTCCGTCTTCCGCTGGTAGCTGCGCTGGGCGACGGGCGGGCGTGCTGGCGGCGGCGGCGGTGGACGACGGAACTGCGGCGTTACGGGGCCCTGGCGCGAGCGCGGAGGGGGGCCTTCACGACGGGCGACGGCGGCGTAGGTCATCGCTTGCGGCTGTGGTTGAGGCGATGCCGGAACTTCTGGCACTTCCAGTGATCGCTGAACCTCTTCTTTAACTATGTCAGCGATTGAAGCCACCTGAGGCTCCGATCTTGGGAATAATTTCTGTAGCTCTTCCCGTACAAACGCTCTGATCGCCTCGTGCGGGTCGTTGGCGCCTAGAGCTTGAGCGTCGGCGTAGTTTGTCAGCGCACGGCGGTTGTATTGCCTGGCTCGCATTTCAAGCGTCTTCTCGATCGTTGTCGCCTCCGAAACAAATTCTGCCACAGTCTTGGGCGGGTTGCGCATCAATCCGGTGAATAGATGCTCCTTGACGCCCCGCATCAAGAACCTAACTTTATTTTCTTCAGTCATGTCGGGGTCGGCGTGGCGGAAGAGGCGAGTCATCTCCTCCGTGAAGATCGCGATGCTCTCATTAGGCAATTGAACTCTGGTTTCCAGGAGAACTTCAGCCCTTTCTTTTCGTACGACACTCGTGAAGGTCCTCACGAAGTTCTCGCGAAATAGGTCCCAAGTCACCAGGGTGGTCTCTCTGTTCTCAAACCATGTCCGAGCAGCGTCATCCAACGAAAAATAGACATGGCGCAGCTTGTCATCGTCGCTCCATTTGTTGAATGTCGCGGTCCTCTCGTACGTCTCCAGCCATGTTTCAGGGTCTTCAGCTGATGATCCACGGAAGGTAGGTGGCTCCCGATGTTGCTGCAGCAGGATGGGGGATGCTGGGGCTGCCATTGTGGTCGTTGACTTGGCCTTGATCGCTGTGGTCTTCTCGGGAAGAAGTCCGTATTCTGGCAAAAGTCCTTGCTGCCTACGGCTAGCTCGCTGGTCCTTGGCGACGTTGGTCTCGTCGTCCGGTTTCGGGCTTGGGTCGCGGCTTTGCGGGGGCGTTCGCTGCATGAACGCACTAGCACCTCCACCAGATGTCACGTAGTAGTGACGCTGAAGAAAACAGTCGTAAAACTGTGTACGACGAAACTGGTTGTTTATTGGGCGAACCTGTGCCCACAAAAGCAAGGTACACTCAAAGCACAACGATAGCGGCGAACACAGTCGGCGATCGTCGAAAATCTGATCAGCGGCGAAGCGCGTCGGCTTTTATACCTGAGTCATCGAAGGTTCCAGATTAATCCCTGATGCCCGCGTGTCTTCCAGAAAGTTCTAGACAATTCGCGTCGGTCATACAATCAGATAACATAAGCGTCGGTGAAAACAGGCAACGGAAAGAAGCATCGATAACGTTCTACAAACTTCCGATACAGGCGCGTCCTGCGCCGAGCGATAACGTTTAACATTTGTTAGCCGGAGGGAAGCGGCCACCGGTGAAAGATAAACATGTATACGTGTCAATATATTCGACAAACATTGTGACGCTTTCGTTCGGCTGCTGCACTCTCACCTGAATCGCAGATTCAGCTCGCTCCTTGCGATCGCGGCTTGGAGATGTGCTGATTAGCTGCCGTCGGAATTCGCCCCTGTCGACAGGGCCGCCTCACGGTTCTCAAACCATGTCCGCGCATAGTCCTCTTGGGCAAAGTAGGCGTTCCTTAGCTTGCGCTCCGGAGTCTAGCCGTTCAATTCGGCGACACGCTCAAAGTGATCGTGCCAGTCTTCAACATCCTCGAAGGTGTCCCCATGGTTGGATTTGGGAATTCGCGGCTGGTTACGCAAAACCTCGGTCAGGGCGGCTGAGGAAGAAGAAACTGATGTACTCATCCTTCTGACACGGTGGGGTACAGACTCGTGCTCAGGTGGTAGTCCTTGAAGTCGATGGCTTGTCCGTACGTGAACAGCAGTCAGCTCAACCGGACTTCGTGCCGGGCTTGTAGATGGGGTTCGAACAGGGAGTGGTAGCATGTACCCGCACCTCCACCAGAAAAATGTAACTAAGGTTGAAGACGAATACTTGCAAAATAGACGCGTCCCTTTATTGGTGGGCCAGAAGAAGGGCGTGCAGCTTACGCCGTCCCGCGGAGCAGAAGCCCCACATCACTGTGTCAATATATATATATATATATATATATATATATATATATAGTAAAGATGACGAGATGCAGTTGGGCTCGGGCGCTCGGATACCGGGCGCTAGGGGGCGAACTAGAAGAAGGCGTGGAGAATATAGAACAGCCGCCCAGCAACGGGTGCTGTCTCTCTCATTCATCACAACGGCGCAGTCAACGAAAACCCAGCCTTAAAACGCTCCAGCCTTAAGCAACGTGCTGCGGAAGCCTTGCGTCCTCCGGGATCTCGCCGTCCAGGGTCCTTCTGGCGTGGGAACGCCGTTAACGCTTCCCTTGTCATGGATGCCGCACCTGGGACTACCCGGATCTCCGAGCCCCCAAGGCATGTCGTTCACGCTGCCTCGGACATGGATCCTCGCCATCGTGGGTGCCTCCTGCGGCTAGGGAACGTCGTCGACGCTTCCCGTGCTCTGGATCACTGCCGCATGACATCATCGCAGTCTTAGCCAGCAAGGGATGCCATCCACGCTTCCTCGGTTATGGAGCAGGCCACCCTACCACCGTCGCAAGTACCCACCGCACCACCCGGGGATGGCGTCCAAACCTCCTCGGTGGCTCTAGTGCAGGGCTTTACCGGTGATCTCGTCCAAGCCATCGCCAAGCTGAGACACCAGCTCGAGCTTATGACGAATACCTTCGCATCCGTAAGCGGTTGAGCCGTTGCACCTCACACTAAGACAGCGCTTCGCCCCCCCCCCCCCCGTATTGTACCCTTCCTGTATGCGAACACCGTACACGCTTTCCTTGGCGAGAATATTGTCCTAGGCACTGAAACGTTACCAAGAGGTTACATCCCGACAGACGATCCCAAAGTGAACTTACACACTCACGAAGGAACTACAATCAGGCTAGTCGAAGGGATTAAAGTTCTTGGATTCCACATAGGAGTGAATAATGCGAACTATAGAACAATACAGCATATCATAAATAAAACCGATGAAGCCATTAGGCTACAAAAGAGAATTAACAATAGACACAGAGGCCTGGGGGAAGACAGTGCTTTGAGGCTAGTTCATGCTTTTGCTCTCTGTCATTTCACTTATGTGGCTGAATTATTCAAATGGACGCAGATAGAACTTAACACACTTAACACGATGGTTAGGAAGCTCATTAAAGCTACCCTATCGATACCGATTACCACTGCAACCGAGAGATTGATGAGTCTAGGGGTGCACAACACAATAGAGGAATATACTACAGGCTGTGAGTAATGGCTGGTATGAAGTAATGATGGGCTCAGATAAACGGTCTTGCAAGCCTGACGAAGCGGCGGTGGTACGAAAGTAGCCATAGTAGTTCGCAGGCGGTCGGCGTAAGAGTGAAGCTCAGCTGATGTCGGTTCCAAGGCAAAGAAATCGCCGGGTAGTCGAAGTGTCGTGCCGAAAACCAGCTCTGTGGATGAACAGTGTGTGTCTTCTTTCATCGCGGTACGAAGACCTAGTAGAACCAGAGGCAGGCGCTCTGTCCATGGGATTGCTGAGTCCTGCGCACGCAGTGATGCCTTCAGTTTCCGGTGGAAGCGTTCCACCATGCCGTCGGAACTGGGGTGGTAAGCCGTAGTTCGTATGTGTGTTACGCCTAGAAGGCGGGAGAGAGCCCGAAAGAGAGACGATTCGAATTGTCTCCCTCGGTCTGTCGTTATGGTGTGTGGCACGCCATAACGAGCAATCCAGGTGTGCACAAGAGCCTGTGCAACAGATTCTGCAGTGATGTTGCTTAGCGGCGTTGCTTGCGGCCAGCAGGTAAATCTGTCGATACAAGTGAGTATCTAACGTTGGTTCGCAGATGGTGGTAGGGGACCCACAATGTTGACGTGAACATGGCCAAAACAAATGTCTGGTGGTGTAAAATGACCAGGCGCGCGCATGCTGTGTCTGTTGACCTTGGCACGGTGGCATTGGATACACGACCGCGCCCAGCAACGGACATTAGCATTCATACGGGGCCAAAGGTAGCCGGAGGTGACAAGAGGTTGCGTAGCTCACACTGCAGGGTGCGATAAGGACTGTAGAGCGTCGAAGACCTGTCGTCGGAATTCTTGTGGGACATAGCGTCGTGGCCGACCTGTAGACACGTCGCAAATGACGGTATAGTCGAAACCAGGTAGCAAGACGTCTTCGAAGCGGAGGGAGTTCGCAGTTCGGAGTGTCGGAAGTTTGGGGTCTGAGCGCTGTTGTGTAGCTAGGCGCATGAAACGAGCGACTTGAGTTGCGTTGATGTGAATCCGTGATAGGGCG
>NC_051158.1:68089386-68104467 GCF_013339745.2 Dermacentor silvarum | reverse complement strand
TGCAGCCTGCTCCATCCTGGCAAGGGCGGTCAACAGACAATGTCGGATACCCTTCGCCGCGTGCTCCACCACGGCAGAACTCGTGGGGCTCCACCTAGCCACCGATGTCCTCACTGAGGACCCTCCTGGGCAAGCGGTGGCAGTGCTCTGCGACTCGAAGCCAGCGCTCCCGAGCCTCATCAGCCCCTGCCGATCAGTGCTTAAGGGGACCTTGCTCAGTTCGAAGTTTTCAGCATTGGCTGCCGCGGGGGTCACGATCTCGTTTCAGTGGCTGCTTTCCCATCTAGAAATATCCGGTAATGAAGAAGCGGACACCTTCGCCAAAACCGTCCACCATCCTGAAGTGCCACTCACATGGGCAGTCGCTTCCTCTCATTTTTCGAGGCAGCGCCTGAAAAAACTGCTCGCAACCGTCCATCCGGATGCCAGAGTGGCAAACGGCAAGAGTCCCAGGCCACTTCCAGAGGATGGCCTTACCAGGAGAGAACGCGCAACGTTGCTTCGACTGCGCATGGGCTGTTTGTGGACGCCGGCGGGTACACGCCAAGGGACGCTCCACCTCACCGGCCTGCGAACGTTGCGGTGACCCCGAGACCCTCGAGAACCTTCCCTGTGCTTGCCCAGCGCTGACACAGGACCGCTCAAAGGTAATCACTCTCTACAGGCAACAGGGTCTACCTCCTGCGACAACCAGCAACCTCCTGTTCCCATCGCCTCCCCACCTCCGAGCTCTCCATACCCTTTTTGAAGTTGGCGGACTTGAACGGAATCGCCGCCCATCGATCAGCGTTCGCCCCCAGCAGGCCATCGCCTTCTTCACCGGCCTCCTCTTTGATCGGATGAGACTCCTGCTGCTTTTCCTCTTCCCTTCCTCTGATCTTTATCTCCCACCACCCATTAAATTGACGCTGAGACGTGCTCCTATTGGGTAGCAGAAATAAGCGTGACTTTCCCCAACAAACAACTACTACTACTACTTTCCCCCATTACTCCGAGAAGCTTTCAAGTTTGCCTTCGATATGGGTAAGCTGAGTTACAATTTGAGTTTGCTTATTTAAGATTAGTTGCAGCAATTCATCTGTGGTAGCGCGTGGTTTAGTGTCAACGTCACCGGAAACGAATCTCACAGTGCAACACCGCTCCCGGGGCGGACAAAATTACCAGCGCCATAACTATAAACCAGACCTCGATGAACATCCTGGACTTGACCGAATACCTTATCGAAGAACTCTGGAGCAAGGGCCACGTACCGAAGCAGTGCAAACACGTGGAACTCGTGACCATTCGCAAGCCCGGCAAGAAGCCCGCGATCGATGCCTTGCGTCCCATCTCGCTGACTTCGTGCCTCGGCAAGCTGTAGGAGAAGGCCATCGAAGCACACCTCAAACACTACATAGAGTACGGCGACCTCTTCCTGCACACCATGCTGGGCTTCAGGCCGGGACTCTCTGCGCAAGATGCTTTCCTAATCCTAATCGAAGAAGTCCTCAAGGGCGGCCCGAAAGGGAGAGAACACCACCTGCTCGCACTAGACCTGAAAGGGGCCTTTGATAACACTTATCACGAGGCCATCTTCAAGGGACTGAATGATATCAGCTGCAGGGAGCGAATCTTTATTTAAGTGAAATCGTTCCTGACGGGCCGCACGGCGACCATCTGAATACGCCAGACTCGATCGGATAAGATCGACGTGCCGAACAAAGGAACGCTGCAAGAGGCAATAGTCTCCCTGATTCTCTTCAACATCGCGATGCTAGTGCTGACCAAATAGCTGTGGAAGATCCCGTACCTGGGTTACTCCCTGTTTGCAGAACACATCATTCTCTGGGGCACCAAGAGCTCCCTTGCGCAAAAAGAGGCGACCTTTCAGGAGGCCGTAATGGCCGTGAAGCGACTTGCGGCAGCGAGCGGAATGCGTTGTGCGCCCGAGAGGTCCAAGGGGATCCGGGTGCATGGAGGAGGCACCTACAAGCCACCCGGCCCCATCTATCTCTATTTAGAGTGCCAGAAGACCACGGAGAGCAATAAGACCAGGATTCTGGGTTTTCGGATCCAGAGCAACCTGAAAGCCTCCCGCTCTCTTCAAACTCTAAGTTCAGCCAGGATCCAGATCTCGCGGTTTATCAAACGAATCACAAGAAGCCGGAAGGGCATGCTAGAAGAGAACATGCTCCCCCTCCTCCAGGCCCTGGTGATCAGCAGAGTGACGTATAGCATGCTGTATTGCTACCACTCGCTAAACAAACGAGACTAAGAACTAGTCGATGCCCTCATCAGAGGCGCGTACAAAACGGCCCTGGGTGTCCCCGTCACCACATCAAACAAGAAGTTAGTGGCTCCCGGAATTTACAACACTCACGCTGGGCTGTTGGACGCGGTTATGACTTCACAAAAAGCCGGACTACAAAACGCGGCGGCGGGCAGAGCCATCCTCCACCGGACAGGAACGGCGACGGAGCTCCGGGCCCTCGATGGGCAACAATCACTCCCGCCCGAGGCCAGAAGCAGGATCCAGGCGAGCCCTATCCCGAAGCACATGAGTCATAAACCGGTGGCCGTGAGTTTGTGTGTCATTTCCTTCATCATTGCGTTTTCCCGCTTGAGGAATGCTATCTCGGATGTGGTGTGTGTAATATGCTCTGAGAGTGATCCCGACCCTACCTGTGATGTAGCGTTTCCTCTTCCTCGGATGATGTCCGCCCAAGTGAGGGTGCCTCGCTTATTCTTGCTGGCGTTGCCTGCCTATGATGGTGCTGGAGGGCTCGCCGATCGTTGATGGGGGACCCCGGCTGTTCCGGAGCGGGGCCCGGAACGGGAGCCCGAGCGAGATCCGGGCCGGGAGATGGAAGGGGATCTGGAGTAGCCCCTTGATGCAGATCCAGTGGGGACCCCGCGTGGCGCACCACAGGAACATGCCCGATGACGGCTCCGGGACCTCGATACACGCTTTGAGCGGCTCCCGGAACGATCACCGGATCGGGACCTGGATCGGTTGACAACGGACCAACCACCGTCGTCGGCGGCTGCGTTGGATGCTGTAGCACAGTCGTCGTCATCTCGCGTCAAGCATGCTCGCTAACATCGTCGTCTTCGCATCACGTAGGGAATGTGATAGCGTTCTCTACATGACTTGTCGGCAGTGAGGTGAGCTCCGCCGCAAAGCTTACATTTTGGTGTACACTGGTGCTCCCGATCGGGGTGCGGGGCACCGCAGCCTCGCCAGATAACGTCTCCGGGGTTGGGGCAAACGCCCGCACGATGGCCGAGCCGGCCGCAGGCGTGGCATATATCGATCTGCCTGCGGTACAGCGTACATTTCAACAGTACCGAACCATATCGCACGAAATTTGGCACGCGGTGGCCATCGAAGGCCACGATTACTGCAGTGGTATTGCCGATGCGCTTGGCGGCCAGGGCTAGTGGATTTCTGTCGTTGGAAATCTTTGCATCGATGTCCGCCGAGCCGTCTTGCACGGGGATCCCCCGGATGACGCCTTTACACGTATAGAGTGCGGTGCCGCTTCGTAGACACTAACTTCATAGGTCTTGTCAGCGATGCAGATTTGTTTTACGCGTACGTACCGGTTAGCGTTTTCTTATTTCGGCGTGCTCGCCACTAAGATGTTCTGTTTGTTGTTGGGGCAAAGCGTGTCCGCGTGTTGTACCACAGGGCTGAGACCAGCCGAGGTGGCAATTGCGTCGGCGACTCCGTTGGGCCAACCCTAGCGATATTACGCCCCCTCTGGGTCTGATGATGATGCGGATATCGTCCTTTGGCAGTTGCGGCATTCTGCTCGCTCGGATGATGTTGTTTTTAGCGTTTTTTCTACCGCGGGGCTTATGCTCTCGGCGTTTCAAAGTGCCATATGGCGGTGTAGCTTTGATGCCTACATTTTGAGCTACTGCTCGGCGAGACGTGGTGATTTGCCAGCCTTGATCTGGTGTGATGTCCTCCGGGACAACGTCCTCCCCCGACACTTGGCAATCCATTGTTAAGCGTGAAAATACGTGGAAAAGAGCACCGTGCAAGCTGCGGCGCCGGGCTAGCGAGTGCGCGCCACGTCGGAGTGAAGATTGCCCTCGTAAGGGCTAGCGAGGTGGTGGCCGAGCGACGATAGAAAAGGCGTTGAAAAACATGATAATAAGAACTCACTGCGTCCAAAAGTGTCCACAGAGTCCTTGTGTCTTCAGAAAGTCATTGAGCACAAATATAACGTTGAAACCACAGGAAAACGTCGCGAAAACGTTGAGTAAAGCGGTAGCCGAAGTGAACGCGTCCGCACACTCCGGCAATCGCAGCGCCACTTCTTTAAATGGGTTGGTAAAGAATCATTTAACGGTTCTAACGATGCAATCTATCATTGCCACAGATACATCATAAAATGAAGAAAAGTCAAGCATCGGCATTTTCTCCTGCGCTTGATTGGTCGTTCTCCTTTAGCATTCCTGATTTCATACCAGTAGTTATGGCTGAATTCCTGGCAGTAACATTACCCATGCGAAAAATAAGTTCACCACCTTCATCGGTAGTCATAGAAAGTCGTAGTTTCGCCCGAAAAGTGAAGCATCGATTGCGATAGCAACTTAGTAGACAGCTATACCACGTAAGCACAGTAGCTTTATCGACTTATAAACTCGTAAACATTCGGTTACTAACTAAATTAACAAGCAAGGTGTCACGCGCGCACAGGCAAACAAACACATCTCACTCGGACGCTCGGTGTGAAAACGTTGGCGTGAGGAAGAGCGGCAGCAGCAGCGAGAGAATTGACATTCGTACTGCCTCTCGCTTCAACGCTAACTTAGCGACAATAAAAAACACACACGAAGCCATGAGCCCACGGCGCACCTAGACTCGTACTATAATAGCAGATCGCTTTCAAGATGGGGCCCGCGCGGCGGCGCTCACCCGCGCCATACACAGCCACTGCCAGATTACGAAGTCCTACCACTTCATACACAGCCGCTCCCTCCACTCTGGGTCCGCGGTTCTTCGCTGACGTTTCACCTGGGCTTCGGAAGCCCTCACGCTAGAATCGGCACGTCAACGACGATCCCATTCGCGAGCGTGTTTATTCTGGATGTATTTCCATGAAATTTCTTCAAAATGAAATCTGTCCGTTACGCAAGACAATGAATGGTTCATACCCTCTTAAGCAATGGCTACTACCCCCGTAAACGCGGCCTCCTCATTACGACGACAGAACAACAGTGAAATTCTACGCTGGAATGATTAGCGGCAACGCAGCCAGCTGTAGAAGCAGACGACGATGATGAACGCGGAAGCAGCGGCACGAGCGCGTGCCGATCATGAGGCCCCTGTGCAACTCCGAGAGCAGATGGAGTTTTTAGCGTTTTATCACAGACGCAGGCTAGCGTATACAAGCTTCGCTTGAAAAGTGGAGTAGATTTTCCAATTCCTAACATTCTTTCTCTCGGCGCCTCCTCTTTTGGGCAATGTCACAAGGGTGCTTGCTAAGCAGTTGAGGAGTTTATAGTTTCAAACAAAATTTTCAAATAAATTTATAATTATTTGTTATTTTATATTCTTTTGATTCTTTGCCAACTTTGCCGAGTTGTTTTCTCGGAATAACTAATCACCCTGTAATTCCATCCGGATCGTAACCAATCACACGAAGTGGTTATGAGCCAGTTACACAGGGCAAACAAACAAACGAACAGGTGAATGCAGGGACGGCCTCTTATCTGTTTCTTTATATTATACATATAGTAACATCGTTCTCTACAGTGAAGGCCATTACGCATGGGTAGCCATAAATCTTCCGATGTTTTTCCGGCGGCCTGCTTGGCTGTAGGCACAGTTTAGGCGGGCAGTCCCGCCTTGGTAAGCACAGTGCGAGACAAGGTCGCAACACGTGTTGTTGCACTGCACAAAAGCTTTGCACTCAATGAACAGCATTTTCAAAAAGATATTTCAGAATGACGCCTGAATTTCAACAATTTTCATTTAGCAATGCCGAGAGCATACGCCCTTTTATTACCATACGTATTTAATCCCTTAATCGCAACGTCATTGATGCGTTATAAAAGGACTTTGCTGAGAATTAAAACAGAGTTATAACGAAGCAGGAATATTGCGAACAAGTGCCGTAAATAGGCATGTTATTAAAATGGCATATCCTCTTCATGTTGCTAACTGAAACTTGACTGAAATTTGGTGGCCCACTCTAATGATTTTTTTCTGTTAGACTTGCACTCTGTGAGACTTACATATTGCGGTTAAGTTTAGCACAGTGGCACAACGGCAATGTCTAGAATTCCTGGGTGTGTTGGTAACAAATTCTCTATATTGGATGCGCTGAAGAGCTTCCTCACACCTGCTGTTTCGTACGTCAGCTATCGATAGCATGTACACACATTGTAAGCTCTAGGTAAGAGCGCGAATGCGTTGCTGTTGCATACGCCAGTAACGCCGCAAATCTTGCGATTGCAACTGTTTAAGGCTGCAATTTAGGAATCTTATTTAACAAAAAAGGCTATCCGGCAGGAGCTGTAATTTCCCAGACAGACTCCATAACTCTCTATTTGCATATCTATCCGTACAAACGTGTGCCCATCTTTTTTTATAGGCATTATTAATAGTTTTCGTGTTAAGTTAAATTTCTGCGAAAATCACCATATTTTGCGGTGGCATCGGTAATTGTAAATGTGGTGCGGTGTCATTCTTATATGAATTTGCTTGGGGCCTATGATGCAGAAAATGTTCAAATGAAATCAATTTGAATTTTTACAGTGCTGGCCTGATTGCTTGCAATGACATTGTTTTATCTGGTGGTGGTGCACTGCTTGGACTATAAAAAATATATTGGTTTGACATGCCAGAACCACTATATCATTATCAGGTGAGCCGTAGTGGGGGACTACGGAATCGTTTTGAGCATCTCGCGTTCTCTTAACGTCCACCCAATGCAGGGTACACGGCCGTTTTAGGATTTCGCCCTCACCGAAATGCGGCCGCCGTGGCCACAATTTCCTACCGCACACTCGGGTTTAGCAGCACCACGCCAAAACCACCACAGAACCACGGCAGGTTTGCTTAGACTTTAAATTTAAGAACTTTAAACTTGAACGGATATTTTCAGTTGATAACATTTCGGCCACTGTCAGCCAAATGAAAACTATAAATCGAAATATTTGCCTTTACCAAATTTTTAGCCTGGCAGCACTTCCACTAATCATTTATCTAATGGCGGCAGTGAACTCATTCTGAGAAGAAAAACTAAAACAATGCCCAATAGAATTCTTGCAAAGCCGATGTCTCTCTTCACATCTTGCTTTTATGAGTCTTTTGTATACAGCGATGTCTGTTATGGACTCACTCCCCTGGCCCCTTGATATCCATCTCTGGAATCCCAAAAAGGATTGCGAGCAAATTATTCAGAAAGCACTATTCCCCTTTTACCGTCAGTATTCGAACTCACGGCCAAATTGCAATCCTGCTTTTTACCGTTCTTCCAGCCAGTGGTTTTTTATAAGAAGTTTCTCCACGTTGTTACTAACACCAGTGACACATACTTGTTACCTTAGAAGAAAACTAAAAAGCAGGGAAAAGGCAGTCTGCCACTCCTTGGCTCTCCTTGTCATTTAAATCTTTCTGAAGGTCAACAAGGGGCAAGGGAGAAAACGTACTTAAACCAGTTTAGATGCAAGTTCATCATCATCATCATCATCAGTCTATATTGACAATGGCAATGCCTTTATTTCTAACAAACATTGTTGGGGGTCCTCCAGGCGAAAAGCTTGAATGTGCCTGAAAGCCCTCACATGGCAGCAGTAAGTCCCCTATCGGCATACGTACAACATATCAAACACTCATTTGTTAGGATAAACAATTACAGTGTAGCAGAAAAAAAATGGAACATGTATTCGTGTCCACTGCTGGATGAAGGCCTCTCCCTGCGATCTCCAATTACCTGAGTCTTGCGCTAGCTGATTCCAACTTCCGCCTGCAACTTTCCTAACTTCACCACCACTCCTAGTTTTCTGCCGTCCTCAACTGTGCTTCCGTTCTCTTGGCACCCATTCTGTGACTCTAATGGTTCACCGGTTATCCGTCCTATAGCATTACATGGCCTGCTCTGCTCCATTCTTTTTTCTCTTAATGCCATGATGTTCCGTATAAAGTCCAAGGGGGATTACACGATCACCACGCGCAGTATGCTGTATGTTCGAGTGAAAGCGCGAGAGGAGAACCGGTGATCGCGGCGTAATATGGAATGCGCAGTAGGGGGAAGCCGACAGGAAACGCGCCGTCTTCGATCGTGCGAAAGGCCGTGGGGAAATGGAAGGGAAGGAGCTGATTTCCGACAGCAACTGCGCATTTCGCGACCGCGCACATGGGCAACAGCCGATCACGGCTCAATCTCGCGCGCGCAGGGATGGAGGCAGCGCGGGACCGAGGGGGGCGGCGTTTGACTACGGCACCAATAGCGTACTTTGCACATCCGCGCGCTGTCACGTGCATCTTACCTTGAAAGCAATCTGCAGGCGGCTCACACATTTATGTGTGCGGTTTTCTGGTCACTCAGTTTGCGTCGAAGCGATACACAGCATGAACGCCACTTCGCTCGCTGCTGCCGCGCTTCCTGAAGCCAGCGTTTTGACAGCGAGTGTCCGCGGTCATCGAGTGTAATGTGCGCATGTTTGCCTGTGCGCGCTGACACCATGCTTGTTAATTTAGTCAGGCAGCGAATATTTCCAAATTTATACGACCGACAAAACTACTATGCTTACTTCGTATAGCTGTCTACTAATTTTCTATCGTAATCGACGCATCGCCTTTCGGGAGAAACTGCGGCACTTTTTTTTCACTGATTACCGCGGTTTGGTCCACTCCTTTATCCGAAATAAATATTCTGGATTAGCACCATCTTGATAAGGTCTATTTGGTTCATATTTAGAACTAAGGTTAAAAGCGCAAATCAAACAAGAACACGAACATAGAAATACCACAAAGAAGTGCCGATAAGCACGTCGGTGGTATTTGTTTCTTCGTGTCCTTTTTTTTTTATTCGCGCTTTTAAACATAAGTTCTAATCATTCTAGAATTCACCTTGTTTGCGATCCTGCTAAAAAGCGATAAAAGCTTGAATGTTGAGGCGTTTAAGGCATTATTAGCGTTTCTTGACCTACTGAAGGCAGCATCTAAAAGAAAACATAATGCTAGTTTAGCTAAAGCTCGACTACGCTGCAACTAAAACGGACTTGTTTTATCCTTTGGCTGGCGCATGTCAACGGCGGTCGAGGGATTTTATTTAAAACCATATTAACGTCGTACAAACGGAATGCAGTGTTAACGTAATTACAGTATTAACGTCGCACTGTAGCTATTTGTGCTATTCGAGCAAAATCTGGTTCAACGATAGAGCCACCGTCTGTGAAAGCTTTTTTAAAAGCATTGTATCGTCAGAAAAGTATCGCTTCAAATTACTGAACAGAAGGATTTAGAGCAGCGCATGCTGGATCTAGTGACAATGGATGGAATGTCACTAAGTGTTGTCGAAGGGCATGGATTCAGAAACTTCGTTGCAGAACACTTGCCACATTTCAATCACGTATCTCGGAGTAGGAACTCTAGCAGGCAAGTGTGTTTTAATAACTCGTATGGCAGCGGTAACTGGTAAACTGTAAAGCGACAGCTTTATTTGGGGTTGTTCAAGTTGTTCCAGACCCTACGTTGCGCTTTACGGCTCTGTCGCTTGTGTTGAGACCCAAAGAAAATGGCTCGAGAAAGTGAAAATACATTTGCTGGACAATGAAAAACTTTCCAGCGTGTTTGCAGTCTGAATTGAGGAATAATTGAGCTCGCTGCAAAGTATGGCGTTGGCGATATTCAAGGATTGTTAATCAAGGTCATCATCATCATCGTCAGCAGCAGCAGCCTATTTTCTATATCCAACTACAGGACGAAGTCCTCTATAAGTGATCTACGAGTACTACGAACCAAGTTGCGCCTGCAGATGTTCTAATTTCGTCCTTCCACCTAATTTTCTGTCGTACTCGAGTGTGCTTCCCTTCACTTTGCACCTAATCTGTTACTCTTATGAACCATAATTTATCTGCCCTACACATTGCACTTCTTGACCAGCTCTATTTTTCCCCTTTTTATGTCTACTAGAATATCGGCTACACCATTTGCTCTCTTATCCACACCGCTCTATTCCTGTTTCTTAATGTTACGCGCATAATTTTTCGTTCCATCGCTCTTTGCGCGGTCCTTAACCTGTTCTCGAGCTACTTTGTTAACCTCCAAGTTTCGGTTCCATAAGTTGGCACCGGTTGGCACCGGTGACGCAATGCTCGTACGAGTTCCCTAAGAACGACAGCCGTAAGCTCGTAGTCCTGATTTGGTAATGCCCGCCATATCTGCGCTCCAACTAATTTTCTTCTGCAAACCTGATCTCGGTTTTTTTATGCATGGAAATTACTAAAAGTAATTTTCCAGTCATGAGAAACCCAGACATTCCTTAGGGAGTAGTTGATAATTTTGAGAAGGTTGCAAGTCGATAATGTGCGTAAGATGTTGGTATTGTAACCGTAATACCATAGGCGCAGACTACGGGGGGGGGGGGGGGGGGGCTCGACCCGCCTCGGGAATTTTCCCGGGGGGGCTGAGCCCCCCCCCCCCCGCCCCCAGTAATCCGTAGCCTACCCCCCCACCCCCGCCCCTAAAATGTCATCCCCGGAGTTCTCTTACCCACACAATTTGAGGGTTCTATTGCGTTGCCTCCACATTTTCACTTTTGTTGTTGCTAAAAGCTTACGGCACTATTGTTGGCGCGGACATGTACGGCTTTTAATTTATACTTTCGCTTTATTTCGGCAAATCCTTAAAATAGGAGGACAAGCGCATTAGAAGCACTAGCGGCGGCTACCTCATCCGTGTTTCCTCACTTTAATTTTTTTTTAATTTCCGCTGAGAACACCACGCACAGACTCAATAATTTAAATATATACAAAGGACAAAGTTTAATCTATTTTTTAAAGAGAAGGAGGTAGTCAACTAAATGGACAGCCTATAGCTAGAGAATGAATATGTTGATGTATGTTCACCTCACTTCACATTACTTTGCGTGCTTTTTGACCCCGAAAAAAATAAAAAAAACGTGCAGACTTCAGTGACCCCTTCGGCATAGTCTTCTATCAACGGCGTGTGAAAAGCACGTGAGTGATATGTGCCTCAATATTGATTCTCTTTCCAGTAGGCAATGCTAACGACTGGCGACAAAATAAAAGAAAAAAAAAAGCTCTTCTAATTATTTACAACATTTACGCATTAGGGATCGAAACACCGCCTCTTGCATGCAGAGGCCATAAATACGGGGTGTTTCAGCAAACACTTTCAAAACATTTTTAAAGGTTGCCTGTGGCAGATAGCACAATTATAGTTCATGAGCTGGTGTACTCGAAGAGGTGGACATTACTTGCACAAACAATTAGAATGCATAATCGACTAATTAAAAAATTCACCAATTAGGTTTTTAACTTATCAACTTGTGGCCCGTGTTGCAATTTACAAATTCTATCCGTGGAATTCGCAAGACGGATGCACTAGGAACTAGTTCTCAGGATGGCACCACTTTCGAGATATTAATTCCCGAACATTGCGTAGAAATGCATTGGCGTTCCAGTTACTTTTGTGCTTACACGTCGTGGTTGCTTAGTGGCTATGGTGTTGGACTGCTAAGGGTGAGGTCGCGGGATCAAATCACAGCCACGGCGGCTGCATTTCGATGGGGGCGAAATGCTAGAGCACCCGTATACTTAGATTTAGGTGCACGTTAAAGAACCCTAGGTGGTCTAAATTATTCCAGAGTCCTCCACTACGGCGTGCCTCATATTCAGATCGTGGTTTTGGCACGTAAAATCCTATAATTTGTTCTTTTCATACTTTTGTGCTTTGATGCATAAAACGACGTTCTGTTGAGAAAGTGACTGGCACGCCAATGTATTTCTCCGTAAAGTTAGAGAAATAATATCTCGATGCTGGTGTCAGCCTGAGATTTAGTTCAAAGTGGATCCGCACTCCACAGCTAGAATTTGTAAACTGCAATATGGGCCATAAGGTAATTAGCTAAAAACTTAATTGCTTAGTTTTGTTCAATATTCGATTATGCATTTCAATTTTTTGTGCAAGTAATGCCCGCCTGTTCGAGTAGACGAGCTCATGAATAAGAATTGTACTATCTGCCACAGGCCACCTTTAAAAATTTTGGAAACTGTTCGGTGAAACACCTTGTATATAAAATTCACTCCGTAACCGAAATGATGCCAAGCCGGATTCACTCAAAATCAGAATAAATAGAAGTCTAGAAGTCATGCGCAGCAGCGCTTATACTCGAACTCAAAGCACTTAAAAAATAAAATAAAAAAGAGTGCAGTTTGACCGGTAGGGCGAATCAGTATTAGTGATAGCGAAGTATAAGACAATTACACGAAGGAAGATTATTACCGTGTAAATCCGTGTAAGGATCGCACCCGTGTAAGGGCCGCACCCATACCTTGACAGCCAATATTAAAAAAATGCATCCAACCTAGAAGCAATCGCGTTTTGTGCGCTGTTTCTGATCGGGCTCAACAGCTAATTGTCGCGCGCAGCATACTTTCGCGCGTCGCTACTGGATGTCGAGTGGTGGTGATCGTGGAGGTTTTCATACTCGTAGTAGGAAAAATGAGGTGAAATGGCCCGGTCCCATGAAAGGCTCGTCAAAATTGCGACAGAAATGTGTGGCCCTTACACGAGTTGATACGTTAGTTATGGTGGCCATATAAATTGTAGTAAACATTCACCTAAAATTAAAATAGCTAGCATAGTCTAATGCATATGGACCATGTAAACCTGTAAATACCTCACTGGATGACCTCGAGCACTCGCTTTCACAACGCAAGCATTATGATGAACGCCGGCAGCGGAGGCGAACGGTTCGTAGAGCTGCGCGATTCACCGCAACTCTGAAAAATAGATTCATCATTATCTGCCTATTTTTATGTCCACTACTGACGGCCTCTGTGAGTGATCTGCGATGACCTCTGTCTCTTAAGTCTGCAACACTAGGGGCGCAGAAAGACAGCCCGGCAAGGAAGACAGCGCGCATGAAGTTAGCAGCCATCCCTGGTCGCCCTTTATCATTGCACCCACCAATGATTACCAACAATTAGATCTGGCACGTGGGCCACATAAGCGTCAGCCGCGCACAGCCATTCACAGCTACGGCAGGGCTAGAGGAGAAGACCCGTGCTCTCCTTCCCATTCGCATTTGATTACGTGACCTACAACTAACCCGAATATTGAGCGTCTGGGAAATACTGCCCATCAAGCCGCCATCCTTTTCGGCTCACTGTTACGTGCTTTTTCCCGCACCCACAGGGTATGGGTCGCTCATGTATACGGCTTTTGGATTTAATGCGGAACATCACGGCGACGACAACCGCGACAATTTGCCTGAAGTGTCGACAGAATTGCTTTCGCCATAAAGCTAGAAATAGAAAATTGTTAGGAGAGGGTATATATATATATATATATATATATATATATATATATATATATGTGGGGGGTAGGGGTTTCGGAAAGTTGGTCGGGCCCCAGCCCCCCCCCCCTTCCCCCCGGAAAAAATGAAAACTTTCCGCCTATGCGTAATACAATTAAAAAAGGTACTGAAGAGGGCAAAGAACGAATGCCATGAGCCAGTTCTGACATCTCTACATTTCTCATGTCACTCACATAAGCCTAGTTTTTCTACCCTATAAGACAAAACCAATGTGAATCGGCACTTCAAGCCATTAGCGATGCTGTCTAGAGATTCCAACATTTCACTCGGCGACAGAACTACTGCGTCTATATGTACTGGTGATGGCATAATTTCCCACAATCGCATATACTAACCATTGCTTTTTCTTAGGGTTTAGAAATAAAATAGCTGTGCATAGTATGATAACCTTTTTTATCTTTAGCAAGGTTGCGTTTGAATACAACAGCGTGAAATTTATAATGTGAACAATTTTAGGGGGATTTTTTACATAGAAGTTGCTTCCAAGTGGGCGTTCCGTCGTGGGTGATCACGCGCACAAACTGAATTCGACCACGGAGAAAATACCAATATTGCTCTATTTGACAGGAGATTCTACTGTTCTTAAGAAACCCTTTAATAATGGAAATAGTCTAATCGCTTTTATATCATCGCGCTCTTCGCAATCAGAAGCCAACGCCGATTGTAAGTCCTTTCTTTAAATTTTTTATAGTTGACAAATACCCGGAGACAAGAGCCTGATAATATTATCGGGCAATTCATTTCAACCATTATAGAGAGGGGGCCACTGTTTGTAGCTCACTTCAAGGCAGACCAGGATGAAATTGAAAGACAGGAGCTCGAAAATTTTAGCTCTAAGGTTAAGCGATACGGATCTCGAACAAACGTTGCAATCCTACAATTTAGGTAGAAAATATAATTTTTCGTTATCTAGTCCCACAAGAATTTCCTGCATGGGTGAGCCTTAAAGCCGCAGTGCGTATGATGGGAATGAAATTCCCCAAAATTATTTTATCTTTCCTGCATGACGTCAAAGCGGAGTCCAATCATTCCGTATCCTGTGAATCCCCAAGAAAGTACGCGTTAACTAACGAAAGAGGCAACCGGTTTCACAAGGTTATATTCATGGTAAAAAATTCCGTCAAACACGACTAATTTTCATCAAAAGAAAGTGCGCTAAGCTTGCACCTTTAGTTGTGCGCTTCAATCACTAAGGCCGATAACCATTTAGCATAAAGTATTGAATAATGAAAACCACATTTTCTGTAATGCAGTAATATCTTGGGCAAATTGGGAATGTAGATATAATAGGTAACATTGCTGCAGAAGAAATTGATGGGCAGTTGAAATGGAAGACTTTGAGAGACCCTATTTTTTACATAGGATTTGCTGAGAAGTTGTCTGATTTCATACGTCGTCGTTTAGAAAGTCTTTTATTGAAATGCTGTCTTTTCTGTACTTGTTAGTCTTTGTCTGCATCGTGTCGTCAGGAGATCGATTATCCTGTGCATGTCGATCTTAGCACTGGCGGTGA